>NW_028319494.1:7500-166008 GCF_062004578.1 Staurois parvus | reverse complement strand
TCCTATCGTAGGTGTCAGTGAAAGGAATAGTGCCCCTCATTGTTGTCAGAAGGAGGAATAGTGTTCCATCTTTGCTGTCAGAGGTAGGAATATTGCCCCATTATTGGTGTCAGTGAAAAAATAGTGCCCTATCATAGATGTCAGTGAAAAGAATAGTGCCCCGTCAATGATGTCTGCAAAAACGAATAGTGCTCCATTGTTGGTGTCAGCTAAAAGAATAGTGCCCCACCATGTGTGTCAGAGGAAGGAATACTGCTCTATTACTGGTGTCAGTGAAAATAAAAATGCTCCATCGAAGAATAAATGATTAGTCCCCCATCCTTGATGCCAGTAAAAAGAATAGTGCCCAATCACAGATGTCAGTGAAAAGAATAGTGCCCCACCATTAGTGTCTGTGGAAGGAATAGTGCCCCATCATTGGTGTCAGTGAAAAGAATAGTACACCATTGTTTGTGTCAGTGAAAAAGTAGTGCCCAATCATAGATGTCAGTGAAAGGAATAGTGCCCCACCATTAGTGTCAGTGAAAGAAATAGTGCCCCACCATTGGCGTTAGTGAAATAAATAGTGCCCCACCATTGGTGTCAGTGAAAAGGATATAGCCTCATCATGGTATCTGTAATAAAAAGAAGTGCCCACTTTCTGGTGTCTGTAAAAGGAATATTGCCCCATCATTGGTGTCAGTGAAAAGAGTGAACCCATTGTGATTCACAATGTAAGAAATAGTGCCCCATTATTGGTTTCAGTGGAAGGAATAGTGCCCCATCATTGGTGTCAGGGGCAGGAATAGTGCCTCAGCATTGGTGTCAGTGAAAAGAATAGTGCCCCATCATTGGTGTCAGGGGCAGGAATAGTGCCTCAGCATTGGTGTCAGTGAAAAGAATAGTGCCCCATCATTGGTGTCAGTAAAAGGAATCCACATTATTGGTGTTAGTAGGAGGAATAGTGCTCCATTCTTGGTATCAGTGGGATTTGGCCAAAATGTATACTGCTATATATTTTTGTTAAAAAAAAAAAGAAAATCCCAATATGTGTATATTCATTGGTTTTGCGTGAACGTTATATCATCTACAAATGAGGGTATATATACACTGGTATTTTTATTTATTTTATACTGGTAATGGTGGCAATCAGTGACTCATAACGGGACTGTGATAGTGCAGCGGGCACTGACACTGACTGGGAATTGACTAACTGCCACTGACATCACCAGTGACACTAATACAGTGATTAGTGGTAATACTATGCACTGACATTGTACTAATGGCACTGGGTAGGAAGGGGTTAATATCTGGGCAATCAAAGGGTTAACTGTGTGCCTAGGAAATATTAATGTGTGCTGATTTTACTTAGGGATCTTGTTTTTTACTCTGCTTAGCAGGGAATGAAAAAACAATAAGATCGTCGGTCACTATGCAGAGCTCTGTGATGTTTAGCATCACAGAGCTCTGTCCTTGAATCACTGAGCTGGTCAGTGGGTCTCAGTGGTCAATCATTGGTCGAGACCCACTGATCAGCTTGGGCTGTAACGAATCACAGCACAGCCGGGTTGGCGTGTGCTCCCTACCCGTAAGCGCTGCTCACATACTAGGTACATGATCCAGACCAGAAGAGCTGTTCTGCCGTTGTATATGTAAGTTATGCGGTTGGCAAGCAGTTGAAAATATAATTTTTGACTGCATGAGTATCTTTGCCTCCATATGACTTCCAGCAGAGATAGTGAGTCAGTTGATAGTAAGAGTTCATGCACACTGGTTTATTGTGAATGCTGTTTTTCCTGAGAAGAAAAATCAGTGTTAAAAAAACGCACCTAAGCTGAGTTTTTTTTCAAACGTGTTTTAGGCACATTCAGGCATGTTTTGATGTTTATGTATTCCATTGGCTACAATTGTAATTTATTCTGGCCACTGAAATGAATAAATGTTTAAGTGCTTAACGCGTTTAGGCGCAGTTAGCATTTTTTTGCCCAAAAGTTTCTCTCCTGAATGTGATTCTTCTGCGTTCAGAAGAGGAACTTTGACTCTGAAGACTGCTGCTCCTGAACTCCTCTAAAAGTCTACGTATGCATGGACACATAGGCTTTCAACCACTTGCCTCTGGCACTTGCACCCCCTTCTTGCCCAGGCCGATTTTCAGCTTTCAGTGCTGTTACACTTTGAATGACAATTGCACAGTCATGCAACACTGTACCCAAACAAATTTTTTATCATTTTATTGAGAAAAATAGAACTTTCTTTTGGTGGTATTTAATCACTACTGTTTTTATTGTTTGCTAAACAAAAAAAAAGACAAAAATTGTGAAAAAAAGTTTTTCTTAGTTTCTGTTATAAAGTTTTGTAAATAAGTGATTTTTCTCCTTCACTGATGTGCTCTGATGAGGCTGCACTGATGGGCGCTGATAGGCTGCACTGATGGGTACTGATGAGGCTGCACTGATGAGGAGGCACTGATAAGACTGCACTGATATGCAGCACTGATGGGCATTGAGATGAGCACTGACAGACATCACTGATAACCAGCACTGATGGGCAAAAACAGCCAGTACTGAGGAGGCGCTGATAGCCAGCACTGATGGGCACTAATAGCAAGCATTGATGGGCACGAATAGACAGCACTGGTGAGCACTATTGGCAAGCACTGATGGGCACTGATGATCAGTGTAGATTTCCCCTCTTACCGGCTCTCCTCATGCGCTGTCAGCATGAAGAGAGGACTGTCAATAACCATCATTTCCTGTTTACACTGTGATCAGCTGTGATTGGACACAGCTGATCACATGGTAAAAGGCTGCTCTGATTGTACCTTTACCTCAGTCTGTGATCAGCTGTGTATGAAGGATACAGCGATCACAGATTACACCCGGTGCTCACTCCAGGGGGCACGGTTCTGGGAGGATGTCCATGGACACCCTCCCAGAACAAGCCGACTATGCTGTAGCCGTCTTTTGGCTATAGCATGGTCAGCAAGTGGTTAATGAGGGGAGTTCAGGAGCTTAGTCAAAAAAACGTTAGTTTAGGAGCAGTGCGAATGAACTCTTAGTGGAGTTAAATATGCTTGGGACAAACATAAGTCAATACTCAGACAAAAAAGTAAAAAAAAACCACGTATAGCACTCTCCTAGTTAGTGTAGGTGGTAAGGTAAATTTAGTTATTTTGTAGTCAGTGGAGCAAGGGTTGATTGATTTAATCTGTTCAGTGTGTCACAGGCTCCTGAACTGAATATGTCCCCTGTATTCCAGAGGACTCTAGAATCATAATGGGGGGGAGGAATAGAAAGACAATTTGAACATTTATGGAGATCCAGCCACCCCCTGGGGAGGTGTGCCCAGTAGGTGGCTGGAGAGCCCATAAACAATCTGAAACCTGAGGCAGGGTGTGTGCATCCTGGGTCCAGTCCTGTTGCGAGGAGACCCCTGTCTAGGGGCTTTGCCCCTGAGGGCAGGCAACTGGAGGTACTGTTCAGGAGTCATCGATGTCCCAGCTGGAGCTTCAGCTGAGGGGCCTATTCCCAAAAGTATGGTCTGGGAACTTTTTGGGTCTGGAGAGCTCACTAAAGTGTACCTGATGGAAGATGGGCAAGAGTGCTGTCCTGTGGTAGTGTGAGTCTGTGTCTCCCTCACTGAAGAGTGCCCAGTGGATATCAGAAGGAGGCAGCCAATGATCCTGTGGCATTGTGAGTAACTGATCTAAGTGCTGTGCCTTAGTGACTGTATGCAGTTCTCAGTTCTTTAAATAAAGTAATAGGCACCTTTCAACCTGTAAAGAGTTGTGTGAGACTTTTTTGTTCAGATCAGTGTGAAGAGGAATCCTCAAATAAGTAATTTCAGAAAATTCTGGGGTATCCTGTTCTGCCTTCACCCCATCCAAGTTTATTTTTTGCAATAAAGCGTAAAGACACACCCCTAGGCTCTTCTGTTTGAACCAGTGGAATGAAGAAAATGCTGTGTGCCTGGCTGTGTGAGCACTAATCTTGGGGAAGGAAACAGTTATCACCAGCGGCTCTTTCAGGGGTGTACTACACATGTATAAATATAAGAAAATACGGCAGACTCGATAGACCACTTGGTCTTTTTTCTGCCATCACTCTTCTATGTTTCTATGATGCTCCATTCTCATGTGCAGTGAGACAGGACTACTTTCTAGTTCCTAAAATAGACAAGACCGCATTGCACACATGTGAGGGCAGATAAGGTCGAATGCAGACATGGAGATCCAACATCTGAGGCTGTTTGTACATTAAAATTGTTGGCAAATATTCGGCCTTGCTGCGTTAGTCATCATTTAAGTTATACCGAATATAAAAAAACAAAAAACAACCCAAACCACTGAGCATGGCAGAAACAAAGAAAGAACTATACAAACTCAACAAAACATATTTCCTCAATACTGAAAATCTCTGCAAAATGCACTATATTGCCAAATGTATTGGGACACCCCTCCAAATCATTAGATTCAGGTGTCCCAATCACCTCCATGGCCACAGGTGTATAAGATCAAGTACCTAGGCATGCAGACTGCTTGTACAAACATTTGTGAAAGAATGGGTCACTCTCAGGAGCTCAGTGAATACAAGCGTGGTACCGTGATAGGTTGCCACCTGTGCAATAAATCCATCCATGAATTTCCTTGCTATTAAATATTCCACGGTCAATTGTTTGTGGTATTATAACAAAGTGGAAGCAATTGGGAACAACAGCAACTCAGCCTCGAAGTGGTAGGCCACGTAAAATGACAGAGTGGGGTCAGCACATTCTGAAGCGCACAGTGCGCAGAAGTTGCCAACTGTCTGTAGAGTCAATAGCTAAAGACCTCCAAACTTCATCTGGCCTTCAGATTAGCACAACAGAGAGCTTCGTGGAATGGGTTTCCGTGGCCGAGCAGCTGTATCCAAGCTTTACATCAAGTGCAATGCAAAGCGTAGGACACAGTCGTGTAAAGCACGCCACCACTAGATTCTAGAGCAGCGGAGCAGTGTTCTCTGGAGTGACTCCTGTCTGGATTTGGTGGTTGCCAGGAGAATGGTACTTGCTTGACTGCATTGTGCCAAGTGTAAAGTTTGGTGGAGAGGGGATTATGGTGTGGGGTTGTTTTTCAGTGGTTGGGTTTGGCCCCTTAGTTCCAGTGAAGGGAACTCTTAAGGCGTCAGCATACCAAGACATTTTGGACAATTTCATGCTTCCAACTGGGAACAGTTTGGGGATGGCCCCTCCTTGTTCCAACATGACTGCGCACCAGTGCACAAAGCACGGTCCATAAAGACATGGATGAGAGAGTTTGGGGTGGAGAAACTTGACTGGCCTGCACAGAGTCCCGACCTCAAACCAATAGAACACCTTTGGGATGAATTAGAGCAGAGACTGCTAGTCAGGCGTTCTCATCTGACATCAATGCCTGGCCTCACAAATGCTCTTCTGGAAGAATGGTCAAACATTCCCATAGATACACTCCTAAACCTTGTGGACAGCCTTCCCAGAAGAGTTGAAGCTGTTATAGCTGCAAAGGGTGGGCCAACTCAATATTGAACCCTACGGACTAAGACTGGGATGCCATTAACGTTTATGTGCTTGTAAAGGCAGGTGTCCCAATCCTTTTGGCAGTATAGTGTATGATACAATGAAAAAGTATTATGCACTTTATTGAGACTACAAAACAATACATTACAAAGTATCCCAAGAAACATATGACATTACAATAAGCACAGTCACATTATTAAAAACATTTAAAACCTAATTGCAAACATGATTTATCCACCAGTCAACAAGTAAGATAAATAAACCAGCTACTGGGAAGCTCACTATGATTCCTGTGCTGGTTTTATACAGTTCACAATGCAATAAGAACGCCCATGAATATAGACAAGATTATATATTACAGGACAATATAATTAATACTCAGTATATAAGTGCCAAAATTAGAAAAAAAATATGCTATCCTTGAAGCCCTGAATCTAAATATGGTAGCTTGTGTACCAGGAGCAAAGATAATTCGCCCAAAGCATCTGTGAATCGCTTCAAATGGTAGCATGGTTGGTGGTGCAAGCTTGAAGCTTCCACTCCTGACAAAGCAGATAGAGCTGTGATAAACATGGAGTTTGCACACATTAATCACTTGCCCTCCAGAAGGTTTACTCCCCTTCCTGACCAGGCCATTTTTTGCAATATGGCAGCGTTATTTAACTGACAATTGTGCGGTCATGCAATGCTCTACATAAGTGAAATTTATGTCCTTTTTTTCCCACAAATAGAACTTTCTTTTGGTGGCAGTTGATCACCTCTGTGGTTTTTACTTTTTGTGCTATAAACAAAAAAAGACTGACAATTTTGAAAAAAAAAAAACAATATTTTTGACTTTTTGCTATAAAACATTTTTTAAAATGTGAAAAAAATCCCAATCCATGTAAATTAATTGGTTTATGTGAAAGTTATATCGTCTACAAATGGCAGTATATACACTGGAATTTTTATTTAAATTTTTTTTATACTAGTGATGGCGATGATCAGCAACTTATAGCGGCACTGACACTGGGTGGGAAATGAGTAACTGCCACTGACATCCCCAGTGACATGAATAAAGTGTATTAATGACACTGAGCAGGAAGGGGTTAACTTTTGGCTGATCAAAGGGTTAACCATGTGCAGTTTTACATAATGTGCTGTGTATGTTTTACTATGAGTGCCGTTTTTCTATGGAGACATGCTGCTTTGTATTTCCCTGTTGTGCAGAGAAATACAAAGCAGCAAGTCCTTGCTGGCAGGAGAGAGACCTATGTTGTTTACACAGGTCTCTCTCCTGTCAGCTTTACATGGCGATCGTTGGGTGCTGGCCGGGAATCTCCATCCGGGACCCAGTGATTGACATCCCTAGCCACCAATGACGGCGCAGATAGGGCAGTTTGCATGTGTGCCCCCTACCTTGAAATGCAAATCATGTACTGTGTATATATATATATATATATATATATACATACACATACACACACACAAATTTGTGCAGCCTGCTACCCTGTAGCAGTACTTTTACTATAGGGCGGTGGGCAAACGGTTAATGCAGCTCTGTGTTTATTAGTACAACATTAAATTGGGGCAGAAGTATGGAAGGAAGCCAGCCAGAAGACAAAAAGGGCCAAGCTAGGCTTAGCACGGGGACCTTTTCACAAACCCTAGTCCAAGGATTCAGTTGGGTCAGATGAAAGCTAATGAGAGAAATCTGGGAGGAAGCTGTGGGAGAGAGTCCATGTCTTCCAGAACCGCTGTGAGTTGACATCTCCCTCATTAGAAAGGGCCTAGTGGATATAGGTAGGAGGCAACCGATGATCCTGTGGGTACAAGACCCCAGTGCTGCAAGTGTGACAGTGTGTTGCTTTTAAACTCTAAGAGGAGTACAGGTAACTGTCAGCCTAAAGATCCTGTGTGGGACATTTTTTTTGTGCAAGTGCAGCCAGAAGTTGTGTAAGTACAGCCAGCATTTTGTGCAGAGCAGTCAGAAGGTGAGCAGTCCTCAAGTTGTACAGTTTTTCAGTTCTGATGTACCCCCTGCTCCTTATCTAAGTTAACCCCTTGGCGCTGGCACCTCCTGGCCCTGTAAGAGGTTTGTGACTCCTGGAGGCGGGGAGGGGTTTAGGGTCATGTGACCGCCGTGATTGGCTGTCACAACGGTAACATGATCGGAAAGGTTCCAACCGTAACGATCGGGACCTTTCTTTGAGGCGCCAGTAAGTGTGCCGGGGTATCGCACACATCTGTTGCTTACATTGGGTACGCAAATATGTGGCCCCTCAGCACCAAGGCCCAGCCACCTAGAGGCCGCATATTTGCGTGTACTCGGCTCCAAGGAGTTAGTTGTTCCCTAATAAAAACACAAAACAAATTCCCTAGACTGAATTTTGATGCCAGAGGAAGAATATCGGAAATGCTGTGTGCCTGGCTGTGTGCTCTAAGGTGGGGGGGGGACCAAAACTTTCAGTGGCTCTTTAGGGGGTGTGTTACAGTGCCTAAAAGTGGCTTGGTATCAAGTGGCTTGCAGTCAGTACAGTAGAGCTCAGACTTGAAGAAGCAGCACAAGAAGCCAATCAGGAATACTGCTGTGTGAGGAGCTTATTAATAGGAAGATAGATGAGCTTGTTGGTCTGTTGCTTTTTTTTTTTTTTTTACCAAAAAGTTTTATATATAGGAAGTTGACAAATTTGGGCCAATGGCCAATCACAAATCAAGTACATAGGAATAATAGAGATTCAAACACAAAAATGTTAAACACACTGAGGCATGAGACATGAACATTACCATAGTAAGTGGAATTATTCCTCCACATAAAAAATTGTACATAAACACTGACACTCAAGGAGAAGGAGACCAATAGATCTCTTCTGTAATAAAAATCCTGCTTTTCAACGCTTTTTTTTTTAAATATATATTGTAGGTTTAAAGTGGTTGTAAACACTCACATATACCCAGTAAAGGAACTATCCTCAAGGCATACACAGTGATTAAACAAATACATAAGCTGTACCTGTCTATCTGCAGTCTTCCCTTCTCTACATCCCTTCAAAGTGCTGCATTTATAAGCTTGTCTGAGAGTTCAGAAAAGAGAGGGCGGAGAGCTGAAATTACACACTGCAGAGCTCAGTGAGGAGAGCTGATTGGATGGAAGAGACACACCCCTCTCCACACAGGAACAGAGCTGCTGGAAGTCCCTCCCCTGTCACCATTTTTACATGGTATCAGGAAAACGTGTCAGAAGTGACTCATGCTGATATTAGAGGAATGAGGCAGCAGACAGAAATGACACTTAGTGCTCTTAAGTGAGACAAGTGCACACTATTGAAGGATATGCTTTGTTCATATTTAATGTCCAAGGTTCACAACCACTTTAATTGCTCTTTTAAATGGGGCTGTGGGTATTGACTATATCAGTAGGGAGTGGATGAGATCCAATCCCTCCAATGGTAAAGAGTACAGGAATGAAAAAAAAAAAGAGAAAGACAGATATTGATTGAGAATATAGGCTGGGGGGGGAGAAAAGAAGGAGATGGGGGCAGAAATGGGAAGGGAAGGGTGGAAGAACCCCCAGAGGCTGTCAGGAACAAGTGACCTAACTCAAAGAGTGAGGTCTAGAATATCAATAAGTGTGTGGTATGTTGGGACAGTGAGGAATAATCAAGCCATGACCGCCAAGTTTAGACAAATCTGTCATGTTTCATTTAGAAAATCTGTCAGCTTCTTGTAAATGAATGTGCCCTGTATGCGGGGGTCAGAGGTTTAGGATGCATTCACACCTGCGAATGCACCTGCACTGCGATCAGATGCAAAAACACCAGCGGGGGTTCCTGCATTTGGCTGCGGGAAGCAGCCCCATTGAAAGCAACAAGAGGCTATCGGTTCCCACAGCTAATTGTGACCACTCACATGTAATCTCTCATGCAGCAATCATATGCTGGTGATCAGCTATGGACACAGGGGGGTTTATTTACTAAAGCTGGAGAGTCCAAAATCAGACTCACTTCTGCATAGAAACCAATCAGCTTCCAGGTTTCATTGCCAAAGCTTCATTGAACAAGCTGAGGTTAGAAGCTGATTGGTTTCTATGCAGAAGGGAGTCTGATTTTGGACTCTCCAGCTTTAGTAAATAAACCCCAGGCAGTCTGTGTCCAGGGACAATAAACAGCTGGAGAGAAATCCTTTAGCATATAAAACAGCCCCATATATATATATATATATATATATATATATATATATATTTATATTTAATGTATTTTGCCTGTATGTTTAGCTGTCTAACAAAAATTCAACTACAGGTAATTTTAATTATTCATTAAACAGGTGTCCAGCAGACAGTTGATTATAAAAGGGCGTTACTTAACAAAGAAAACCCCTTCCCATTTCATGCTGTCAGCAATGGCAGTACATGGAAGAGAAATGTCACAAGGCCTGAGAAAGAAAATTATTTCTTTACACTAGGAAGGTGAAGGCTACAAGATCAGCAAAGCTTTACTTATACAGAATACTGTAGCAAAAGTGATACAAAAACTTAACAAAAATGGAACTTCAACCATCTCACAGACACGTCCAGGCCGTCCATGGAAGTTAACACGTCAACAAAGGCATCTTCTGATGAGAAGGGTTGAAGAAAATCACCATGCAAGTTCACTGCAGTTAGCTAAAGAAGAAGAAAACCAAACTGGGGTGATTATTGCCATGACACAATACGGCGTACACTGCAGAGTAATGGCATGCATGGGTGTCATCCACGAATGAAGCCTCTCCTATAGCTCATGCACAATAAAGCTCCCCTAGAGTTTGCCAGGGCCCATGCTGAAAAAGAAGAAGACTACTGGGACTCTGTACTCTGGAGTGATGAGACCAAGATACATTTTTTTGGAACTGATGGTTTCAAAACTATATGGCGTTGCAAAGGTGAGGAGTGCAAAGAAAAATGCATGGTGCCTACAGTGAAACATGGTGGCAGTGTCCTTCTGGGGGGCTTCATGAGTGCTGCTGGTGTCGGAGAGCTGAATTTCATTGATGGTATCATGAATTAACAGATGTACTGCTCTATGTTGAAAGAGAAGATACTACCATCTAAGGTCACTGTTGAATTTCTGAAGAACAGTGTGAAAGTGATTCAGTGGCCAAGTATGTCTCCTGATCTGAACCCAATCGAACACCTATGGGGAATTCTGAAGAAATAAGTTGATCATCACTCTCCATCCAACATCCAGGCTCTAAAAGAGGTCGTTCTCGAAGAATGCAAAAAGATACATGTTGCAATATGTCGCCAACTAGTTCATTCCATGCCTAGAAGACTTGGTGCTGTCCTTACAAATCATGGAGGTACTAGATGTCATAGTTTTTGTTGTGGGGTGTATTAGTTTCTGCATCAACTAATTTGAGTAAAACTGAAGATTTTGTCATCTAAGTTACTGTACATTAATAACCTTAATTTCATGTACGGAGCTAAACAAATGTTCTATAAAACTCAGTTTTGTCACTTTTGGAAATTGTTCTTGTGTTCATTGAGATATTGATTAAAATCTTACTTTTCAAAAGAGGTGTACTCATTTATGCCGAGCACTATATTTTCATGTTCTTTTTTGTGTGTTTCTTTGTGCAACAAACTTGCCATAAGAAGCTCCAGGACCTTTTCTGTTGAGCTTCAAACGTTTTTTTTACCACACATTTTGACAAGCATTCGCTAGCCGCATTTGGGGTGCCATTAGCAATTAATGGTACCCCAAGCGTGACTTGCGTTTTTCATACGGTTTTTGTCCATTACCAGAGTGCACACATAAATATGTGTTTCTGTGCATGCTTCCGCAACACGCAGGTGTGAATGCAGCCAAAAAGTGTTAGTAAACTTCATTTAAAAATATAAGATACTGCATCAAACATCTGCACTTACATTCTTGATGATTGCCTTCTGTTTTCCTCCCTTCTTCTCTCACAAATTTAATTTGAATAGTCATTATCTGCTTCTGTTTTGAGAGGGGCTCAATTACCTTGCAGGGTCCCCTGGAGTCATTCTTACCAGCACACTCCTGCCTGGCACCTTTATATGCCAACACTCAAGAAGCTCAGAGCCCTATAATTGGCTAATTCTCCAGGTCTTCCCAAGCTCTTTCTCCACTAATTGGTTGGCAGGAAAGTGGACGAAAAGAACAGCTAAAGCTGGCCACACATGGGTCGAATTCCAAATGAGTTTGTTTTTGAAAATCTTTTGCAAGAGTTTAGCTTCAAATTTTGCACCATTAGTGAGCCAAAGCAATGGCCAATTTTCAAGCAACCATCAAATTTGAGTGATCGGATGTTGGAAAGTTTTTGAAAAACAAACCAATTTCGAAATCAATGATGGGAGAATTGTGCGAGAAATGTAGTTGAAAAAGAAACGAGCATGAGCTGTGACCTGGAAAAAAAAGAAGATTCTTGGCCACGAAAATTATTTTCTGTAGCAACATAAGGTGAAATTAAAGGCTTAGTTAGCCGAATTTTTAAATCAATGGTGGCACTATCTGATTACAAAATGCATGAAATTTCAGATTTTCTAAAGAAAAGTAGTTCTGAATTCAACCCATTTATGGCCTGCATGAGATACAGTGCTGATCAAGCATGCATTGGGGTAATCTGACTGTAGTCATGTGACTGTGATGTTTGGGACAGACGCACTGGGGCATAAGGAGAAGGTGCTTTTTGACATTTCATAAAGTAAGTGACTGGAGACAAGTTAAAAAAAAAACAAAACAAAACATGCTGATATAGTATGTATAAGCAGGATGGACCTGGATACAGCAGATAAAACAGTAGGGTTTAATACTTTTTTTTTTTTTACACAGTTCAATAACTCTAGTTTAAATGTACAGCACAGACCTTTATAAAACTGTTACATCCCAGATTTAAGTCAGGGAGTGGAGAAGAAGCCAGCTTTCAACTGCTGCAGAGGGATCCATACAATGGATCGGTTCCAGTAATTGCCCCCCTGCCGTGCCAATCATCCTCCCTGCCCACATCTGATTCACCCAGTTGCCTGGGCCCCCCTGATGGCCTGGGCCCCGTACAGGAGGACTGTTTTACGACCCTGTACATAGCTCTGTATGCTTATGTGAGTACAATGCCTCCTGTCACAGACAATAATTATGCAAGTAGAGCACTTTGGCATTCTTGCCTTGGGTGCCAGAGGATCTTGTCCTGGCAATGCAAAAGGTTTAGGATTTTTGGTTAAATTTAAAACGGACCTTCACCGCCCCCTCCCCCAGATCACCTATGGCTCCCTGCACTCCTCTGCAGTAATAATCAGTGCTTTTTTATTTATTTTTGTTTGTTTGATTACAGCTTTTTTTCCACTCTTTATGCCTGACCTGACCCCTGTTGCCATTCTCGCCTAGGCCTTAGTGTACCTGCTGACTAAAGCAGCCAATAGATCAGGGGTAGGCAACCTTTGAGAGGTGGAGATCTACCTGAATAACACAAAAGAGATCAAAGATCACCATGTTCAGCGCCATTTAAAAAAAAAGAAATTAACTAGCAAGGCCTAACTAAATAGCAAGGAAAATGTAGAAAAATATAATAAAGCAAATGTCACTGTAAAAATACAAACTTAGCCTACCTTAAAAATGGACAGTGTCAGTCAGTAGGGCAGTGGACACTGTCAGTAGGGCAGAGGTTGGTGTCAGTCAGTAGAGCAGTGGATGGTGTCAGTCAGCAGGGCAGTAGATGGTGTCAGTCATCAGGGCAGTGGATGGTGTCAGTAGGATAGAGGTTGGTATCAGTCAGTAGAGCAGTGGTTGGTGTCAGTAGAGCAGTGGACAGAATCAGTAGGGCAGAGGTTGGTGTCAGTAGTTTTTATTTTTACATTTTTATTTTTTTTATATTTTTCACAATTTCTTTAGGAGCCATGTTAAAAGGGGAGCACTTGGGGAGGGGCCAGGCAGCAGAAAAAAGGAGGAACAAGGATGGGAGGGGCAGTGGGGGAGGCGTTTACTAGAACCAATCCCCTGGTGGGATGGCGAGGAGGAGATGCTAGCTTTCAGATTCTCCAAGAGGACAATAAAGGGGATCGTCGGAAAGGCAGGTATTTAAAAAATCTGAACTCCCAGCAAATGGCTGGGGATCAGGATCTTTCTGCCCCCAGCTACCCTGGTGCCCTAAGGCGGCTTCCTAAGCAGAACAATCCCAGTCCCCAGCCACTTGCTGGGAATTCAGATTTTTAAAAATACTTGTCCATGGGAGGGAGGGAAGGGGGGGGGAGAGGACACTGCTGGCGGGGGGAAAGGGGGGGCTAGAAGTCACTGCTATGGGGGAAAGGGGGGGTAGAGTACACTACTGGTGGGGGAATGATATGAAGGGCTGTAGAGGACACGGCTATGGGGGTGGCCCTGCCCATAGGAGTTTCCTCTGCACATCACCTTCCCCCCGCAGTAGTGTTCTCTGCACCCCCATTCCCCCATAGCAGTGATCTCTGCCCCCCTTTCCCCCAGCAATGTCTTCTGCCCCCACCTTTCCCCCATAGCAGTGACCTCTCCCGCCCCTCCCAGCAATGTCTTCTGCCACACTTTCCCCCAGCCTCCTCCACTGCTGTCATCTGAAGTGCACAGCGGAGAGCAGAAGGCAGCACAGCTCAGGACGGAGGACGGCAGGAGGAGCTGGCCAAATGAACTTTCCATATGAACTGGGTATAGCAGTCAGCTCCATTCTGCCGCAACATATTTCAGCTTGTTATAGACTTTGACCGGCTGCAGGCAGTGGAGCTGGACTCAGCATCTGTGCCTCCAGGGACACACAGGAGCTAAACACCTTTAGATTGTAAGCCCCAATGAGCAGGGCCCTCTAAGTCAGGGGTGGACTAACCATTTAGCCACTCAGGCAATGGCCGAGGGCCCAGGGTCAGTAGGGGGCCCCATGAGATGCCCCTGGTACCTTTCATAGACTTTTTTGGGTGTAGTTTGAGTGTGGGCGAGGACACAGGGGCCCCATGATTTCCTATTGCCCAGGGGCCCCATTAGTTGTCAGTCCGCCCCTGCTCTAAGTCCTACTGTATTGAATTGTATTGTAACTGTACTGTCTGCCCACACATTGTAAAGTGCTGCACAAACTGTTGGTGCTATATAAATCCTGTATAATATTAGTGTGCAAGTAGATTGTAAACTGTGGTAGAGTCATCAAGCTTGGGTGCTTCACATGGACTGTAGTGAAGTGAGTTTTGAGAGACTGAGATGGCGGGAACCATTAACTCACTCACTGCACTTTCCTATGCTTAGATTGAGGATCATTCAAAAGATGAGAACACCGGCAAATATAGGGATTGAGTTAGCAGGGCAGTCAGATGCAGAATGCCAGTATGAGTCAATTAAAATGCAAAATGTTAACATCTGGCTGTAGTCTCATTTTTAATTAAGGACAAAACAAATAAATCCTGATTAGTAAGCATGATGATGGGTTTGCAGTGTGCGAAGCAGCTAGCTTACATATACTCACCTTCAGTATGAACGTGTTCATGAAAGTTCATTTAACCACTTAGCAGTGGCATTTTAAAATGGCACCAGGAATCAGATAAAGCAGGAATTCCGTTGTTCCCCGGCAGCATATAGGCTGGAACTATCCATTAGTGATGACCAACATCCAGCACTAAGTCATGGAGCTGAAGCAATCCACTTCTGGCCTTCAGTTCTTTGGATTTTTATCTGTGAAAAATTTGTGCTCTTGCTAACTTGACCTGAACACACCTTAAAGTGGAACTATAAAAAATAAAAAGGTGAACAGAGAGGATTTTTAATGCAGAAGAGACATGCTTTGGGATTTATTTACTAATGCTGGTTCACTCAGAATCTTGTGCACTTCTGCATGGAAACCAATCAGCTTTCCGGTTTTATTGCTAAAGCCTAATTGAACAAACTGAGGTTAGAAGCTGATTGGCTACCATGCAAAATTGCACCAGATTCTGAGTAAACCAGCGTTAGTAAATCTCCCCCTTTGTCTCTTCTGCAGTAGATATATGCACCTCACTGTAGAAATTCAGCATTGCCGAAGCGGACTGAACTCCTGCGCTTGTGTGGGAGTGACGTCATATCGGCCTGGTCAATGAATGAGGTTGGTGATCAATACCTGGAATCTAGCTGCTCAAAGATGTCAGCAACCAGCAAGGAGCTCCAGGCTGCTGCATCGTTAGATTGAGCCCTGGTTCACACTGATGTGATCGTAATTCGCAGCGTTTTCTGTGCGAATTCCGCACCGCATCAGAATCACACCCCATTCATGCAAACAGCTATGAGCCTGTATGTTAAGTCAACAAAACCCCGAAATCGGTCAGCAGAACACGGTGCAATGTGCAGAATCAGATAGCATAGGTGTGAATACCCATGCAATCCAATTCTAGTGCTGACCAAAAAAAAGTCCTGCACCTTTTTGGTGCGGGTGCGATGCGATTAGAGCTATAGAAAATGTATGGCTCCAATCACTCCGCACACAAATCGCATGTGATTTGTACAGGAATGCGGTGTGGTTCACATGCAATATACATGCAATATACCGCACCGCATATATGTGAACCCAGGCTGAAGGTGAGTATAGTTCCGTTTTAACACTTTGCTAACAGTTCAGGGATTGTTTTCCCTTACACACCACAATGTAGTGCCCAAAGGCTTGCCTCCCATAAGGCACAAAAAACCCACCAGAAGCCAAAATACAGCAGCTGTAAAAATGCCCAGTGTGAATAAGGTTTTATCATTCATAAACACTTTCAATGCGCATGAACACTAATGCAAAAACAAGGCTTTTAACCACGTTTTTGCAGCTGCTAAATTCTGGTAGGAGAAAAAAAAAGCGTCAATAGTATGCAGTGTGCATGAAGCCTAAATTGAAGACTTTGATGGCTATTTTTGGGGGGTAAATATCTAGTGGTGTGCAAATTACATACATGTTTTGATGGAAAAAGTTATGGGAAAATTCACTTTTTCCTAATTTTTCTCAGTTTCTCTCCAAAAGAAGTAAACTATATTTGTACAAATCAGCTACAAAATTGAAGCTCTATCTGTCCTGAAAAAACTAAAATAAAATAAGTCATAAAATTATATATATATATATATATATATATATATATACAGTATATATATATATACTGTATATACACATGGTATATAATATGTTAGGGTAGGCTACAATATATATATATATACACGGTATATAATATGTTAGGGTGGGCTACAATATATATATACACGGTTTATGTTAGGGTAGGCTACTATATATATACTGTATAAATATATATATATATATTTATATATACATATACATACATACACACACACACACAGTATATAATATGTTAGGGTAGGCTACAATAAATATATGTGGTATATAATATGTTAGGGTAGGCTACTATATATATATATATATATATACACACACGGTATATAATATGTTAGGGTAGGCTACAATAAATATATATGGTATATAATATGTTGGGGTAGGCTACTATATATATATATATATACGGTATATAATATGTTACGGTAGGCTACTATATCACATATATATATATATATACACACACATATATATATATACACATGGTATATAATATGTTGGGGTAGGCAACAATATATATATATATATATATATATATACACACACACACACACACAGTATGTAATATGTTAGGGTAGGCTACAATATATATATATATATATATATATACAGTATACAATATGTTAGGGTATGCTACAATATATATATATATATATATATACAGTATATAATATGTTAGGGTAGGCTACTATATATACAGTATATAATATGTTAGAGTAGGCTACAATATATATATATACGGTATATAATGTTAGGGTAGGCTACAATATATATATACGGTATATAATATGTTAGGGTAGGCTACAATATATATATATATATATACGGTATATAATATGTTAGGGTAGGCTACAATATATATATCCACGGTACATAATATGTTAGGGTAGGCTATAATATATATATCCACGGTATATAATATGTTAGGGTAGGCTATAATATATATATCCACGGTATATAATATGTTAGGGTAGGCTACAATATATATATATATACGGTATATAATATGTTAGGGTAGGCTACAATATATATATACGGTATATAATATGTTAGGGTAGGCTACAATATATATATCCACGGTATATAATATGTTAGGGTAGGCTATAATATATATATCCACGGTATATAATATGTTAGGGTAGGCTACAATATATATATATATATACGGTATATAATATGTTAGGGTAGGCTACAATATATATACACGGTATATAATATGTTAGAGTAGGCTACAATATATATATATATATACGGTATATAATATGTTAGGGTAGGCTACAATATATATATACGGTATATAATATGTTAGGGTAGGCTACAAACACTAAAAGGCATAATGAGCCAAGACATCTCTAAAATGAAAACAATGTCCTGGGAGTGAAGGTGATTATGGAAGAAAAAGTCTTAGGGACTCCAATGGTTAAAAATATTGGCAACTATGCAAACAACTCCCTCGCAGATTCTTTCCATGGCATAAAATAGTAATTACTTTAGCGAAATGCTGTCAAGCCCCCTGAATGGCCCTCATTGAAACAAGCTGAACAAATATAACCCGCCAATATCAGCATACCGTCATTTTTTTTTTAACTCATTGGGGAGAAGAAGAATTTGGATTTAGCGCAGAGCGAGGGGGGTAGCGCTCAGTCTCTTCCGTATGATCTGTAATCCTAGACCTGTGCTGGGCGCACAGTGATGGAGCAGGCCACCCGCCCGTCTGTAGATCCACTTCTCACAAAGAATTGCAGGAAGTACAATGTTTCCCTGAGGAACAATTCTTAAGATGGCAGTTTTTGGAAACAAAAATACTAAATTTCAGGGAAATGGAAATGCTTCCATTTAGTCCATCTGTGAATTTAAAACTGAAGTTTAAAGTGGTTCTAAAGACAGAAGGATTTGTACCTTAAATTGATAGTAAAGGCTTGTTTTTTTTTGTTTGTTTTTTTAATAACAGTGTCATACTTATGGTTTTGCACAGAGCAGCCCCGATCCTCTTCTCAAGTCCCCCGCCAACAGTCCTGGCCCCTCCCCTCCCCTCTGCTGAGTGCCTGAGCTCCTCTCCGCTATAAGACACACAGAGCACGACTCAGCCACCCTCCCCCCCCCCTCTTCATTGACTGTGATTGATAGCAGTGGGAGCTAATGGCTCCCATTGCTGAGTCTTAGTCAATGAGGAGAGAGACCTGGAAGAGCCGAGTCACTCGTGCACAGCGGTGGATGTCAGTGCAGAGAAGTGAGCATACATAGGCAGGCTGTATTTGCATGCAAACCTCCCTAGGTAGCACCCACAGGTGATGCGGAGCCTCCATGACTGAAAGAACTTTATTCAATAAATGAAAGGGGTGGGCCAGGGACAGTGAGGCTGGGGAGGTCAGAGCTAGATGATGCTGGGTGTCTTCCAGCCAGGAAATGAGGCAGGCTCTGACTTACTGCAGTTTATAATGTACAGTTGTGCTCAAAGGTTTACATACCCTGGCAGAAATTGTGACATTTTGACATTGATATTGAAAATATGACTGACCATGCCAAAAAATGCTCTTTTATTGAAGGATGATGGTCATATGAAGCCATTGATTATCACATAGTTTGGCTCCTTTTTAAATCATAATAACAGCAATCACCCAAATGGCCAGGATAAAAAGTTTACATACCCTGGAATGTTTGGCCTTGGTACAGACACACAAGGTGACACACACGGGTTAAAATGCCAATTAGAGGTTAATGTCCCACATCTGTGGCTTTTTAAATTGCAATTAGTGTCAGTGTATAAATAGTCAATGAGTTTGTTAGCTCTCACATGGAAACACTGACTGGGCTAGGTACTGTGCCATGGGGATCAGAAAAGAACTGTCAAAAGTCCTGCGTAACAAGGTAATGGAACTTTAAAAAGATGGAAAAGGACATAAAAAGATGTCCAAAGCCTTGAATATGCCAATCAGTACTGTTAAATCACCTATTAAGAAGTGGAAAGTTCGGGGATCTCTTAATACCAAGCCAAGGTCAGGTAGACCTAGAAAGATTACAGCCACAACTGACAGAAGAATTGTTGCTTGTAGCCTCTATCAGGAGTGCATGCAATAGGGTGACAACACAGGAGCACAATAGGATCCAGGGACAGGGTGTATTCACCCTATAACAGGAAGTGCCTGTACAAGGACTATTATGGCAAGATCACCAAATGTAATTCTAATAAAAGCTGCAGATTGATAGAAAAAACAAAAAAAGGAGTAGTAGTTCCACTTTAAACTATCAAAATGCAACCGTAATCATGAGCGTATGAAAAAAAAATATCCTATACATGAACAGGGGAAACACGCACGCACGCGCGCACGCACACACACCTGTTGTATTGTGGGAGGCTGAAGTTAAACACTAATCTTGACATTTCAATAAAAGCGGCGCTTGGCTCTGCTACTTCCTGGGCCTTCCTATTGGTCTTACAATGTGAAAACTGGCTTCAGTGACCATTAGGAAGGTGGACAGGTTGTCGTCAAGGTCAGCTTTTCCAACAAATGGCCAGATTTGCACATGACTTCAGCTGCTACAAGATCTGGCTCTATCTAGGATTTGGTCATCTATCTGCGATTGAAGGTAACTTCTGTTTAGTGATTAAAGCTTCTGCTTTTCAGTACTGAGGGCCTGGTTTTGGTGAACAGTACAGTAGCGAAATGGTTAGCACTTCTGCCTAGCAATGCTAGCGTTGTTAGTTTAAATTCCAACCACGGCACTACCTGCTTGGAGTTCGCATGTTTTGCCTGTGCCTGTGTTGGTTTCCTCCAAGTACTCTGGTTTCCACGAGCATTTCAAATACATGCTGGGAGGATAATTGGTTCCGGTCTAGATTGTCCCTAGGACAAATGATACTACCAGTTAAAGTGTTACTAAACCCACAACAGTAAAATCAGTCTGTATACACAGTAAAGCATGCTTGTTATACTCACTGTGGAACCTAAGGGGTTAATCCTCTGCATTGTGTAAAAAGACCATTTGATCCTGTTTTCACTACCCCTCCTCTTGTTCAAATGTCCACGTCTTATCTCCTGATAAGACAGACTGAACCCGTAGCCACATGCACATGCTCAGTTTAGTGTGTATTGTTAGAGAGGTTTTTTTTTTTCTTGGGAGGGTGTGTGTGGTCAGCAGGGCCAATCAACACTGTCCAGACAGAGTTCAGGGGTTCTGCATCCTCCTAGAGCAGAAAGAAAACTCCTCCTACAAGCTTTAACTAGTGCTCTGTTGAACACTGATAGAAGTCACAAGATTGCTCTAACTGCTGAGAAAATGTATTTAGCAGTTTATATTTACTAAAATAGTTCCATTTCCATGCTGTGGTTACTGTGGGAGACCAGATATAGTGAATGCAGGGTCCAGGGTTTAGTAACATTTTATTTCTTTTTTTTAACAGTTGTGTTTATTGAAATTGTACAGTGGTACAGACAATCAAAGGTAACATTAATGTTTAAACTGAGAATATTGCTGCACTGGAAGAGTCCCAGCTGAACATTTTAGGGTATGATTTTATATTAAAAATAGGATTGCTTGGTCCCCCTGGCACTTTGGCATAGGTCCTTGAAATGTCATCCCTGTTAACTGCCAGCATTATAGAGAACCAGAACTTTTGCTCTGTTCCCTCCTCTCTTTATCTCTTACCATTCTCTATTCCTTCTTTATATTATCACTTTATAAAACAATCCCAGAATTCTCACTGTTTGCTGCTGTATGTACAACACAGATATGGTTATTTGGTGGTGTGAACATGACATGTCAAGCGGTACATTGGCTCCCTTTGCTGTTCATCTTCTGAACTGCAGTGATTGCCCAAAGCATAGCACATGTACTGTAGCTCCTCATAGTTCTATGCAGTGCTATGTGAATCTTTCACAGGTCCATTAGTAATAATTACTTTTTTCACAAAAAAAAAACACACCACACATGTATTAGACAATAGCTTATAAATACACTTCACAGAGACACATTCTAGAAAAATAAACAAACAAAATAAATACATAAATCAGAATGTTGTTTCACGAGATGTCACCTGAACCCTGCCTGTTTTTGTCTCTCTTGTCTAGAGTTGAAATTTGGGTTGAACATGTGTTCAACCAAACTTCTGCTTGTTCACTGACTTTGGCCAATTCACCTGTCAGAATTCCTGAAGGCTGTAATGTAAACAAACAGATGGGACTCCTGGGCATTGTTACCCCGGAAGGTCACCCAGGATCCCCTGCACTGAGCACTGTTTACATTACTGCATCAGGGGTCCTTGTGATTTGTAATGGTAGTGTGGTAGGGAAACATTGTTTGGCGATGGGTCTGGGGGCAGGCAAAAAATATCATCAGGCACCAATTCTTTGTGATTGCTGGGCAGCAGGATTTGGGACAATATTTACATATTTATATTTTTTTCTGTAATGTTGTAAAATGTCTTTCATGGTATCTGTTTATTTCTCATTTTTGGGGAATGAGTAATAAGAGGTACTCATGTACCCCTGTTCTCAGTTCCCTGGAAGGGGGAAGATACCTGGGGGCCTCGTTATATTGGGGCTTCCTGATTCATATGTGTACCCCCACAACTTTTTTGTCCCTCAAGGGACCAAGAGCCTTGCAAAGGGAGACTTTGTTATCCCTCTTTCCTAAAAGGTATTTCTCCCAATGTTGATTGGCATGTAGGAAGGTATGGTATGTACAGCGGGTAAAATAAGTATTGAACACATTACCATTTTTCTAGATAAATATATTTCTAAAGGTGCTATTGACATGAAATTTTCACCGCGTCGGTAACAACCCATGCAATCTATACATACAAAGAAACCAAAACAAATAAGTTCAGAAATTAAGTTATGTGTAATAAAATGGGGCAGCACAGTGGCTAAATGGTTAGCACTTCCACCTGGCAGTACAAGGGTCGTTGGTTCGAATCCCAGCCCTGGCACCTCCTGCCTGGAGTTTGCATGTTCTCCCTGTGCCTGCGTGGGTTTCCTCTGGGTACTCTGGATTCCTCCCACACTCCAAAGACATGCTGGTAGGTTAATTGGATCCTGTCTAAATTGGCCCTAGTATATATATATGAATGTAAGTTAGGGAACTTTGGATTGTACACCCTGTGAGGGTCAGGGACTGATGTGAATGTACATTACATATGTAAAGCGCTGCGTAAATTGACGGCGCTATATAAGTACCTGAAATAAATAAATAAAATAGAATGACACAGGGAAAAAGTATTGAACACATGAAGAATAGGTGCAAAAAGGCCTGGAAAGCCAAGACACCAGCTAAAATCTATCAGTAATTAGAAAGCAATCCTGCCCCTTGTCAGTGCAAATTAGTTGGTTCAGTCTCAACGGATGGTCTATAAAAAGCTCTCATTACCAAGAAACATCTCATCATGATGGGTAAAAGCAAATAGCTCTCTCAAGACCTTTGCAACCTTATTGTTACAAAACATACCTATGGCTTTGGTTACAGAAGGATTTTAAAATTTTTGAATGTTCCAGTGAGCACTGTTGGGGCCATAATCTGGAAGCGGAAAGAACATCCTTTCACAATAAACCAGCCACAACCAAGACAGAGGAGTGAAAAGGATTATCAGAAGAGTTTTCCAAGAGCCAAGGACCACTTTGGAGAGGTTCAGAAAGACCTGGAATTAGCAGGTACAATTGTTTCAAAGAAAACAATTAATGCACTCACCAGCCATGGCCCGTATGCACACTTACCATGCAAGACTCCATTGCTGAAGAAAAAATCTCATTTAAAGCTTGCTACAGCACATTTTGACAAGCCTGTGAAATAGTGGGAGAATATAGTCTGGTCAAATGAGGAGACCAAAATGTAACTCTTTGAATGCCATAATACACACCATGTTTGGAGGTCAAATGGCACTGCACATCACCCCAAAAACAGTGGTTTGGAGATGGGAACATCATGGTGTGGGGCTGTTTTTCAGCATACGCTACTGGCAAACTTCGTATCATTGAAGGAAGGATAAATGGAAAAATGGACCAATACATTCTTGATAAAAATTTGCTGCCATCTACCAGGATGATGAAGATGAAATGAGGGTGGACATTTCAGCAAGACAATGAACCCAAAACACAAAGCCAAGGAAACTCTCAATTGGTTTTAAAGAATGGCCCAGCCAATCACCTGACTTGACTCCAATAGAAAATCTATGGAAAGAACTAAAGATCAAAGTTCATAAAGAGGCCCACAGAACCTTCGAGATTTGAAGACTGTGAGGATTGTGTGGAAGAATGGGCCAAAATCACACATGAGCAATGCAATGTGACTTATTTCTCCATACAGGAGACATCTTGAAGCTGTCATTACCAACAAAGTATTTTGTATGAAGTATTAAATAACTTTCAGTTAGCGTGTTCAATACTTTTTCCGTGTCATTCTATTTTATAACACATAACTTAATTTCTTACCTTATTTGTTTTGGTGCCTTTTTATGTATGGATTGCATGGGTGGTTACAGGTGTGTGGTGAAAATTTCATGTTAATAGCACCTTTAAAAATATATATACTGAGAAAAATTGTGATTTGTCCAATACTTACTTTACCAACTGTATAAGAAAAGAGGGATTTTAATAGCAGAGTTTTTTCTTTGTAAGGAGAATCAGACATTTTTAAAAAATAGCATGAGGTCATAGTCACTGTACATGTCATGGCACTGTACAAGTATCTGTCATGCACTTTCAGGGTCAGTACTGCACGTTATTAATGATTATTATTCAGCCATGTGGTTACTGGGGAACTTTGTTGCTTCTTCACCTTCTACAGAAGCCTTGCTTTCTGAGGTAAGAGTGGGATTGCTGAACAGTGTTCCAAGACACTCACCAAATGAAGTATGCCTTCTATCACTGATGATGCTGTATAAATTGCAAAATGTAGAGTTTATAGCTTTGTAGGGATCTCAGACCTAGAGATACCCCTATCCTTCAGAACCTTGGGTCCAACAGCCATGCCATTAAAGCGAATGTGAAGCAGGATGGCAACTTGGTCCTCAAGACAAAAGATCTTGAGGATTTTTTAAAGCCCACAAAGCAGCTATCAGGAGTCTTATCAGGTCAGTGTAACATATTTGCCCTAGCCATTTTGGAGCAATGAAGATTACCAGAATCCTCTTCATTCTGATCCTAGAGGATCCCTGTACCTGGAGACATACAGTGAAGAAAACAAGTATTTGATCCCCTGCTGATTTTGAATGTTTGCTCACTCACAAAAACGATCAGTCTAAAAATCGAATGGTAGGTGTATTGTAACACTGAGAGACAGAATAGCAACAAAAAAAATCAAAAGAAATGCATGTCTAACAAATTATACACTGATTTGCATGTTCATGAGGGAAAAAAGTATATGATCCCTTAATCATTCAGCAGGATTTCTAGCTACCAGGTGTCTTTCATACAGGTAACAAGCTGAGATTAGAAGCAGTCTCTTAAAGGGAGTGCTGCTAATCTCATTTTGTTATCTGTATAAAAGACACCTGTCCACAGGTCAAATCAAATAATCAGATTCCAAACTCTCCACCATGGCAAAGACCAAAGAGCTGTCCAAGGATGTCAGGTACAAGATTGTAGACCTACACAAGGCTGATCTGGGCTACAAAACTATCGCCAAGCAGCTTGGTGAGAAGGTGACAACAGTTGGTGCAATCATTCGCAAATGGAAGAAACACATAACTGTCAGTGTCCCTAGGTCTGGTGCACCATGCAAGATCTCACCTCGTGGAGTGTCAATGATCATTAGAACAGCGAGAAACCATCCCTGAACTACACATGAGGATCTTGTCAATGACCTCCAGGCAGCTGAGACCAGTGTTACCAAGAAAACAATTGGTAACACACTACGCTGACAAGGATAGAAATCCTGCAGTGCCCACAAGGTCCCTCTGCTCAAGAAAGCACATGTCCAGGCCAGTTTGAAGTTTGCCACTGAACATCTGAATGATGCAGAAGAGGACTGGTTGAAAGTGTTGTGATCAGATGAGACCAAAATCGAGCTGTTTGGCATCAACTCAATTCGCTGTGTTTGGAGGAGGAGGAGGAATGCTGCCTATGACCCCAAGAACTCCATCCCCACTGTCAAACATGGTGGTGGAAACATTCTGCTTTGGGGGTGTTTTTCTGCTAAGGGGACAGGACAACTGCACCGCATCAAAAGGGATGATGGATGGGGCAATGTACCGTCAAATCTTGGGTGAGAACCTTCTTCCCTTGGCCAGGGCATTGAAAATGGGTCATGGATGGGTGTTCCAGCATGACAATGAACCAAAACACACGGCCAAGGCAACAAAGGAGTGGCTCAAGAAAAAGCACATTAAGGTCCTGGAGTGGCCTAGCCGGTCTCCAGACCTTAATCCGATTGAAAATCTGTAGAGGGAGCTGAAAGTTCGAGTTGCCAAACATCATCCACCAAACCTTAAAGACTTGGAGAGGATCTGCCAAGAGTCTTGAGATGTGTGCAAACCTGGTGGCCAACTACAGGAAACATCTGACCTCTGTGATTGCCAACAAGGGATTTGCTACCAAGTACTAAGTCATGTTTTGTGAAGGGGATCAAACACTTATTTCCCTCATGAACATGCAAATCAGTGCATAATTTGTTAGACATGCATTTCTTTAGAATTTTTTGTTTCTATACTGTCTCTCAGAGTTACAATACACCTACCATTCGATTTTTAGACTGATAATTTCTTTGTAAGTGGGCAAATATTCAAAAGGAGCAGGGGATCAAATACTTATTTCCTTCACTGTATCTGTCTAGTGTGTTGTTAAACCTGGAGGGCAAGAGTTTAACATCCATGGTCCATAGCTTGTGACACAGGTCCTGAACACCGCCAGGTGTAGGGACTACCCTCTCTAGTCCAGACACTGCCAGCTGAGTAAGGTTGCCTGTCAATTGTCTAGGCCTGGATTGTACATGGCTGACAAGGCCAGAATGTGAAGTTTTGTTCAGAACAGGATCCCTTCTACCTCTCTTGCTGCAGCTAAACTTTTGCTTCCTCTCTGAAACCATGGCATTGTCCAGATGAATCTGGATCAGATGACTCTCCAGTAGAAGGGGTCAATGCTTAAGAGACTGCCAAACAGGTCCAAAATATTGATCAAGGGGTGAGACTCCATCAATCAAGTTCAATGGAGAGA
Source organism: Staurois parvus (assembly GCF_062004578.1). NCBI lineage: Eukaryota > Metazoa > Chordata > Amphibia > Anura > Ranidae > Staurois > Staurois parvus. The sequence goes on along the minus strand of NW_028319494.1, from coordinate 139,297 downwards.
CTGGGTACCAGGACTCCTCCCCAGCCCAATAGTATGGCTTCCATCTGGGGTATTTTCTAAATGATGGACAGAAAGTACTTCCCTGACTCCTGAGCCACCAGGCCAGGGACACCCTCGTCCTCAGTTACAGACAAACCTAAGTGTCTGGAGTAAAGCTAGGTACATTGTTTTGCCTCAAAAGAGGCTACCATCACACCTAGGACTCCCATGCAAAAGTGGAACATTGAAGGGCTCTAGATCTGACACCAGTGTCTGAAGTTTCTCCAGTGCAAGAAAAACTTTGGACTGAGCTGTGTCTAAGACTAGGCAACCAAACAAGGATTCAGCATCCATCCAAAATGCTATAAATGTCAGGATAGTCAACTTCATGTTACTTGAAACAGCCTGTGTCGTTTGTTACCTTAAAAGGAGGCCATCTAAGTATACCACAATGGGGATTCCACAAAAAGACAGCAGGGCTAATATAGGGGCAAGCACCTTAGTGAATACCAAAAGTGCATGTGAAAGACCGAGGCCAGGGCCATGGATTGGTAGTGCAAGGGCCGCACAGCGTAGGAATTTTTGCTTAAACAATAGAGAATGCAAGTATCTTTGATGACAACAGAAGCCAGGTAGTCTCCCTTCTGAACTTGAATAAAGACATTCTGAGCCATTTTTGAGGTCCAGAATTGGGCAAATTCTCCCTTTAAACTTTGAAATGGTGAAAAAATTTGAGCAAAAAACTACTAAAACCCTTCTGCCACCCAAATTAGGGCAAATATATCTTGATCCAGAAAAAACTGAGAGAAGTGTCCACAAAGGTTAACAAACTTCCCCCCACTCTGGGAAGTGGAATGCATCTTCATGCAAAATAAGGCTTGTCTATGGATTTGTTGACCTAAGTGCCCAGACTTGGTGGATGAGGGGAAAATTGTGATGTGTTTGTCAAGGAAGTGGAGACATGAAAAAGAGAAACAGAGAGAACAATTTCTAGTCTGTTCCTCAGCTTTCTTGCCCTCAGTTGGGTCCTTAAAGAGAAGCGCATCCTCAACTGGAATAGTAACTGTACTTTTAGGGCAGGACACTACTGCATTCATGGTGGAAATAGACCACCTCAACACAAAATAATCAAACACATACAAGGCTAATACGTGTTTAGGAGGAGCAAACAGCTTGTCAGGATGTATCCAATCTCCATTGAGAAACAGTTGATAAATTAGGTGCAAAAGGAACAACCTTTGCAACCTTAGAAATTTTACAACAGCCAAGGCTGAAAACCACACTAGTAGAAGCAAAAGGGTGATCCTCTAGATTCAGAGTGGTGTGCATTGCGCCAATAAGAGATGAAATGCTCTAATTTAATTTGGGAGCAACAGTAGACTGTAGACAGTAGAGTTAGGTGCTAGCTCATCAGTCAAGGCCTGGAGCAACTCAGAATCAGAGTTTCTTTGGTCGGAGGCTTGGAAGCCACTAAGGCCACAGGCAAATCAGACATAATCTGCAGGAGATGGTGCAGCAGTGTGCTTGTGGCCTCTGTTATAAGAGTTAGTTTGGGTCATAAAATATTGCCTGACCATAGTAAAAACTGTAGCCAATAGGGGAGCAGGCGCAGCCACACTCAAGGGAGCCAGGAAAAACAAGTCGCAGAGGATTACATAATTTCAGGCTGAAGACATTGGCACCATCAGTAGCTACATTGCAAGCAGCCCCAGGACCATTAGTAGAATGTAAGCTAGAGGCATGTGGTACATCAGGACTCTCTCCTCAACATCTAGAATCAGACATGTTGTGACCACATGACAGTAGAGCAATATATACGCTTACAAAACCAAGACAGCTGGAAGCAGGTGAGGGTGAGATCGCTAGAGGTGACAAAAGTCACCATAGGTGAGCAGGAGGAACAAATCTAAGATCCATATGGCTCTTTTCAAGCAGGAGCAGCAGCAGGGATATGCTTCTGTGATGCTATATGGCAGGAACAAAAGTGCATGTGATACTTAACTCATTGGATGTAGTCAGAGCTTGATCCCAGTGTTAACCCCTGCCACAGCAAAACTGGCAGGAACAAGGAATAAAGGTGCCCAGAGACCCAAGTAATTAATGTAGCTCCCAATGCTCGTCCCAAAAAGGCTATGGCATATTGTGCTGGAAAGCGCAATTAAAGAGATAAGGAGATAAGGATGTAGAATAAAGTCTTGAATGAAGAAAAAAAAAACAAGAAAAAAAAGTGCTGAATATATCTATGCTGCTATGATAACTGCACAAAACTGAGACATGCTGGTAGTAGGAGGGGTTATCCTGGACTGGCTTATAGTTTTTTGGTTTGCCAGTGTCCAATCCTCATGTAGGTGGAAATACAGTAGATCAAAAAAGTTTTATACCTGAAGTCTAGGTTTCCTGTCACTATGGCCTGAACAAACTATTTCCACTAAAGGATAAGTTCACCTTTTGGGAAAAAAAAAAAGCTAATGTTTTGTAGATTAAAAAAAAATTGTGCTTTTCTTTATTGTTTCTAAGGAGACTACAGAGCATTGCACCAGTGATCACTAGATCGGGGGAGCAATGGCAGGCTTCTGCACACTCTCAGGCTAGCTGTCTGCCCATACCTCGTACAGGCAGGCAGTTAGTCATAGGTTTTCATACCCTGGCATGAAATAGTGAAATTTTGGCATGGATATTGAAAATATAATTGATCATGCCAAAAACTGGTCTTTTATTTAAGGATAGTGATCATTTGAAGCAATTTATTTTCACATCGTTATTTGGCGTGTTTTTAAATCATAATACAGCAATCACCAAAATGGTTCTGATCAAATGTTTACAAACCCTGGACTTTTTGGCCTTGGTATATACACACACACACAGATTAAAATGGCAAATAAAGGAGAGGTTAACCTTTAGGAACATGTTACATGTTCCACCCATTTTTGGAGTGGACCATGTAAAATGTTCCCCCAACCACTGCCCAATCACCCCCCCCCCCCCCTCCCTGTTGCAGGATTATGGGGAGAAGTTTAAAAACCGTGCGGCCAGACAGGGCTCCGCTCACATGGCTACAGCATTCATTCACAGAGTTCTGTGAATGAACTACAAGTAACAACATCATTTGTGGATGTCAGCTTGTAGTTCTTAATGAACTATGGAGGTGCTGTGGTAGTTCATTGAATCTGTCAGTGTATCTGCTTGCCCATACGGGATGTATGGGCAAGCAGATATACTGACAGGTCTGCAGGAGACCTGTATGGCACCGGCAGTCTGCTGATTGCTGGTTCAATGCTTTACAGGCTTCTGCAACGAAAAATAAATGCACATTTTCTTTACCTACAAAAAAATTTGAATTTATTATTTTTTTGTCAAACAGTGAACTTATTCTTTAAAGGTTAATTTCCCACATCTGTGGCTTTTTTAAATTGCAATTAGTGTACGTGTATGTGTATAAATAGTCAATGAGTTTGTTAGCTCTCAGCTGGATGCACTAAGCAGGCTATATACTGAGCATTGAGAATCAGAAAGGTCAAATGACCTGCATAACAAGGTAATGGAACTTATAACGATGGAAAAGGATATAAAAAGATATCCAAGTCCTTGAATATTTCCGTCAGTACTGTTCAATCACTTTTTAAGAAGTGAAAAATTCAGGTATCCCTTGATACCAAGCTAAGGTCATGTAGACCAATAAAGATTGCAGCCACAACTGCCAGAAGAATTATTTGGGATACCAAGAAAAAAGAAAAACACAGGTAACCTCAGGAGAAATACAGTCTAATCTGGAAAAGTAAGTGTGTGGTTTTTTCAAGGAGCACAATAGGACAATGAGCTGAATAGTCAAGTTGGCAGAAAGAAGCCTTTATTGCACCAGTGTCACAAAAAAGCCAAGTTACAATATGCCTGACAACACCTTGACATGCCTCACAGCTTCTGGAACACCATTATCTGGAGTGACAAAACCAAGAGAGTTTTACGGTCACAACCATAAATCGCTGTTTGGAGAAGGGTCAACAAGACCTATAGCAACTAGAATGCCATTCCCACTGTGAAGCATGTTGGTGGCTTCCTGATGTTTTAGGGGTGTGTGAGCTCTAAAGGCATTGGGAATCTTGTGAAAATTGATGGCAAGATGAATGCAGCATGCTATCAGAACATACTGGCAGACAATTTGCATTCTTTTGCACGAAAGCTGCGCATGGAACACTCTTTCCAGCATGACAATGGCCCCAAAGCACAAGGCCAAGTTGACCCTCCAATGGTTACAGCAGAAAAATGTGAAGGGTCTGGAGTGACCATCACAATCTCCTAACCTTAGTATCATCGAGCTACAATGGGGAGATCTCAAACATGCGGTTCATGCAAGACAACCAAAGACTTTGCATGACCTGGAGGTATTTTGCCAAGATGAATGGGCAGCTATACCACCTGCAAGAATTTGGGGTCTCAGACAACTATTACAAAAGACTGCACACTGTGATGCTAAAGGGGGCAATACAATGCATTAAGAACGAAGGGTATGCAGACTTTTGAACAGGAGGCGTTTCCTTGTTGCCGTTTTGTTTTATGATTGTGCCATTCTGTTATGACCTACAGATGAATATGAATCCTGTAAGAAATAAAAGAAATGTGTTTTGCCTGCTCACTCATGTTTTCTTTAAAAATGGTACATACTGCAGATTACCGATTCTCCAAGGGTATGCACACGTTTGAGCACAACTGTACTTGAGAGAACGAACATCAATTAACTATGAGAGCACTCACCAGTGCCCTGGTAATTCAAATGAGAACTACAACCGCAATGGCTGATGGTACTTGTATTCTATTCCTTCACAGGAAACAGTGAATGAATGATGTGACCAGGTGGGCAGAGCCCCGTATGGGCGACCTATTTTAAAATTGTGAGAATGGCTGCGGGAAGAGGATCCCCCACCTGCTGTCACATGGAAATCAGGGGGGAGAAGGTGCAGATGCTGGAACATGTTATATGTTCCATCCTATGGGTGGGTGGAATATGTAACATAAACTTATGGCAGCTCTCTGTTCTGCATCTGTATGGACAAGTTTCTGCATGATGCCTGAACAAAATCGAGTCAGCCGCAATGCTGCTCAGCCATTCAGAAGAAGCCTTGTATTTTTATCAATGAACACAACACTTCCTGTGATTGTGAGGTGGAGATTGTGACGTCATCCCGCTGCCAAATGGAAGCCATTTGTTTGGGCACTTTGACCCAAACAAACTTTTTTAAAGTAACAAGAAACCTGCACTTTAAGATTTCCTGCATCCCTCAAAAGAGAAGAAAAAAAAAAAAGAAGAGGAAAAATAAAAACAAATCCAATTAAAATAAATGCAGAAAGTTACATATCTTACACTGATAATTGGTTGTATTAACATGGAAATGAATGCTTATTTTAAAACAATCTGCTTTTTCCTTAGATCACAGTGTTAGTACGCTGTAAATGTCTGTTACACAAGACTTCAGACACCCTTACACACGCCTTCCAGTGGAAGGCATTCTCTTTAATGAGTCTTTTTAGTCGAAGTCTAACACCCCAACCCACTGCCACCCCTCCTCTTGGACAAACTATATTTAGATGTACATAAACATATTTTAACAAGGGTGTCACAAGGTTTGCAGAGCTGTATGAATGAGCTACAGAGCCTAGCCCTGATCATATGATCTTTTTTATGACCATTTCCTGAAGTGGAACAATGGCAGCAACAATCTGGTTTGCACGATTTTTTTTTACATGAGCCAGATAATACAAAAGGCATTCATTCAGAACTGTGCTGGAGAAACTGCCCTTTTCAGTTAGCCCACATTTTACAAAAGTGTCACTTTCCAGTTGTGATGTCACTACTATTTAAACGACTGACTGCATTTTTTCGTTGTATTGCTTTGGAACACAATGTACCTTCATAATCTATGAAAGTTGCTGTTAAAAGGTCACTGGTGGTATTTGGTTTTAAAGTGCTCTTACTTATCTTTTTCATTCCCAACCCACAATCTTATATTCACCTGAACCTGATCCAGCAAGTGCAGAAGCACATGGCCACCTTCAAAATTAAAGCAGAATTTCAGGCCAAAATTGTTTTTGCCCATGCAGTGGGACTGTGCCTGCACTGCATAGGTAACTTCTCATTTTGATCCAGGGGAGAGAACAGTGGAGACATACTCAACTGACCCGCAGATTCTCCCCAAGACCAGTCCCCTCGGCTTCTTCCCCCTCCACCCCACGGTCCAGTGGTCTTGTAAATGGACTGTTCTTGACATCAGCCTGCTCAAAGCATGCTCCATTAGCAGGAACAGTCCACCGCTGGACCATGGGGGAGTGCGGTTTTCCGAAGGATTGGCAGGTAAAGCAAGTATGAGCTTTGTGTTCTCCCCTAAAAAAAAGGAGCAGCTGACCCATGCAGTTAGAGCACAGCCCCACTGCCTGCTGAAAAAAAAAACAATTTTGACCAGAGTTCTGCTTGAAGCTTTCTGTAGGACTGAAGAGAGATTGAATGCTGAGGCTGGAAGATAAGATTTAGGGACTGTTCATACCAATCTGCAACCTGCACAGCGTTTTGATGCAGCAGTAGCAGTGTGATGTGCATTTTATCACATAACATTTAACCCCCCCCCTTTTTTTTTTTTTGGAAAATAATTTTATTTTTTTTAAGTGTACAGTGTGACACGTCATTAATATGATTGCACAGAAGCCCAGAGTGCTGCACTTCTGTGCAGTGATATGCAGGACCGAGCAGAGCGGTGTGAAATAGTGTAGTGCAGACAACTTGCATATTATCACAGTGCTCTGGAACGCAACGTCTGGTCTGAACATGTCACACAGAAATCTACAGCTTTCTGTGTGCCACTGCATCTAGTGTGGATGGGCCCTTAAAAACCAAGATCTCTTTGGACTGGGGACAGCTGACTGGAAGTGCTGAGACTGTAGAAATGCTTCTTTCTGCCTGCAGCACTGGAGCTCTGGAACAAAACTTTAAAGCAATACAAAAACAATAATATTTGATTGATCACACAGTTACAGTGTATTGTGGAGTCAGCATTTATTATCTCAGACTTGTAGAGTTGCTAAAAGACCCCCTTTGAAGTAGAATTCTAGGCAAACAACTAAAATATGTATATGTTCACTTTTACCTTTTGAAAAATTTAAAAATTTTCTGCTGACAATCCTGTGATGCAGATGATTCAGCACATTCAGGTAGCGGACACATTGAAAGATGCATGCATGTGTTAAATGAATGCCAAAATGAGCATAAAATTAACCATACTTTTACCCAAAATGAAATTACCTTTTGGTCTTAGGGTTCATGTACACGGGGTGTTTGGAAAACTCTTCTGAATAATGGAAACTGACTGCTAGAAAATGTAGGTTAAAAAAATGTCAGTTTAGCCACGTTTGCTTAAGCATTTATTTTGCGTTTAGAAGCGTTTTTTAAAAGATAACCTCAGGAGACCTTCCCAAATGCCCAGAATGCACTGAAAAAATAGTAAAAAAAAAATATAACTATTTCAGACATTTTGAGAGGAATAGAGAGAGCAGAAGCAGAGAGAGCAGTATTTGTTAAGATGACCTGTCTTTTCTGGTTGTATTCACTATGGATCCCATCATGAGCATAATGCGGCTTGTTCTATCGTTTTTTCCTTCACACAAAACCTGGAACTGACTGTGCTGGTGTACTGGGTCCATTTGAATACATGGAAAACACTTTGCATGCATTTATGATGATGAAAAACGGCTCTGGACAGCATCTGGACATGAAACAGTTAAAAACCGCTTCTAAACACGCAAGCGCTTATAAACGTGGTTTACTGTGTTTACAAGCATTTGACGTTTGAAACGCCAGTAAAATCTACTCCTGAACATAAGTTTGGTGCGTTAAAAAAAACAACTGTAAACTCAACTGCCTGTAAACGGCTGTAAAACAACTATGTGTACATGGACACATAGGAAAACAGAGTTCAGGGGCTGCTTCAAAAAATACTGAACTGCTCTTGAACGTCAGTTTAGGAGCTGCAGTGTACATGAGCCCTTAAACGTTGTCAGCTGTGCAAGAAGCTCCATTGATCAGCTATATCTGGATTATTTTTACCCATAATTCAGTAGTAGAAAGCACTTTGTTAATCAGAGAAAAATCTACTTTATTAAACTATTCTCAAAGTTGAGGCAAGAAAAAATAAAATGACGAAATAAACAACCTCCAGCAACTCAGTGGTCAGAGTCAAACAAGCCCTCCTGTGATGATAAAATCACCATTAAAACTTATATCAAACTTTTATTTCAGTTTTAAATATGAGGTCTAGAAGTTAGTGGTTATTGGAGTCACAGACTGAAGTTCTGAACACATTACCATGACGTAGCGTCTAGAGCCATGATACGCATGAAGCTATGCTGTATTGAAGTTCACCTGTGGATTTACCAGTGAAAGGTACCATCTTTGGGACATACAGGGTACTTACTATAAGTTGACTTGGGGCATTTAATACACACTTTATGCAGTAGCTGTTGAAATATTTTTTAGCACTTCGGCCGACTGTCATATACATATTGTGACCTATGTTTTGTATGCAACTGTTTAAATTGGGTTTGTTATAGCCTATGCAATATATCTAGCACTTTGCCTACAGATATATATTTAATGTGATCTGTATTTATTGTATACAAGTGTCACTCCAGTGCAGGACAATTTTTTTTAAGCTGGTTAATTCAGTTTATATTTGACCAATGGAGAGAGTTGTTTGGAGTCATTTTCACACGTTTATGTGTGAAGTGTATATAACTTTATGCTCTTTGAGAGAAATATATTTTTTGATCAACATAGTTAACTAAATTTCACTATTTCTCAGACATAATATTTGAATTTTTAATATCGGTGCAATATTTTTTTCTTTTAGAGCAGTGGTCTCAAATTGCATCCCGGGGGTTGGATGCGGCCCTTTGATTGCTTTTATCAGGCCCTTAGGGAATTCCCCCACTGTGAGCAACAGTGGGGCAGAGTTCCTTGCACTGACAATGCGGCACTTTTCCTCCCACTGATACCAATGATGGGGCACTATTCCTCCCATTGAGACAAAAAATGGGTCACTATTCCTCCCCCTAATACCAAAGATGGGTCACTATTCCTCCCACTGACACCAGGAAATTTTCTCATCCTGCTGGCCACAATCTGGCCTCTAAAGTTGAAGGACAGTATACCAGCCCTTTGTTTAGAAAGTCTGGAGACCCCTGTTTTAAGGGGCGAGTTTTAGTATTGCATTTGTGTAACTTGTCCTCCTTATTTTGCACGCTTTGATGCTGCAAGTTACTTTGTACTGTACAAATTCCATTTCAGGCATCTGCACTAATTTATAGACCTTGCATCTCAGTGTGTGTGCACAATGTTAAATCAGAGACTTTCTGCCCCAAACAAGGGTGAAATCTGATATGATTTTTTGCTTTTCTGCCAACAATGTATTCAGACAAAGATAAGCAGCTACTGTTATGGCTTATTTATGATCGAAGTGATGTGTGAGCTCCTTCCATACCTGTTGTACAAGCACTGTGAAGTCCGCCATTCAGGAGAACTAGGAAACCACTTCATCAACTTCCCTACTTATCTTTAACAGTTTAGCTGATTTAACTCACATGTGAGCTTTCAGTGACAGGTACACTTAGAGTATAAAATCTAAAACAAAATTTTAATATATTGCACGTTATCAGTCTTTAGAGGTGTCTGTAGGAGTTTTCCCTTTTTCAGGGTTTTCAGTTTTATTTTCACTTCACAGTCTTGCATATTACACATTTCCAGTCCCTGGGCATCTATGCTCACTCTTCCATAGAGGGAGCCATGGTTGTCACCATAGGCTGGACTTTAAGCAGGTTTTCCTCTCTCCATTACAATGGAAGTGGGAGAAAAATTACATTTTTGTTCTTGAGTTTAGGTATACACTTTAAAAGTTAACCTGTCAGGATCATAGTTAAAGAAGAATTCCAGGTATGGATATTTTTACATCCAGCTTGCACCAATGTAACTATGCATATACCATACTTGTGGGATCCCCTTGGAAGCTGCAAATCACGGTAGTAGGCAACATTACTGCAGTGATCTCCACCAGCTTCCAGGTCCCATGGCAAGTGGCTGCTCTGCTGCACTAAGAACACAGGAGGTTGCCCACTCAGCACAGGCCCCATTCAGTAAATGCTTTCCATTTTTTCAAAGAATGCAAAGCATGCACGGACGTGTAGAGGGTGACATTACTTTTGCACCTTTTCACCTTGTCTAAACTTTGCATCCCTGTAGAATATTCAAAGAGATTTCTGAATTGCACCCGTGCTGAGCAGGCGACCTCCTGTGTCCCAATCCTTGGCACAAGACCCAGAACCTAGTGGAGAACTTTGTAATAGCAGTGTCTACTACAGTGAATTCCAGCTTCTAGAGGGAAACCACAGGTATGGCATATGCTTGTGGGATACAAAACATAACAATGTAAAAATATCCATACCTGGAATTCTTCTTTAACTGTCCCAACGAAGGCTCTTATGGCCCGACTCCTGTAGCAGCGCTAGTCATGGCACTACATAGGTTAGCTTTGCCTTTTAGCACCACTTCTGGGAGTCAGGCAATAAGAGCTTCTATAAAAACCAACAGTCATTATAACAAGTTCCCTTTAGGTGTTCATCATGGCTACCATATTGCTCTCACTTCTAGAAGTCAAGATGAAAACTGCACCATGAAGTCCTGAAGAATTTCCAGTTTTTCTATTCTGATTTCTGGTCAACTTAAATTGGAGCAGCACATCCTCTATCACGAACACATTATAAAAATATCTAAGTACTACCCACGCCTCAGGTATCAACATACATTCCATTGATCAAATAGTCAAGTTTGGTGTACTGGTGGCGGCGCCGTGCCTCAGATACCTTGTGACTAACCAGACCAATGATCAGCACAAGGAACATTACCCCGAATACTAGAGCAGCCACCAAACCACTTTTTTCACTGTCATTTGAAACAGTATGAAGAGTGTCAAGATTTTGAGGGGAATCCTCATTGTTCCCAGCAGGAGCAGCATCCTGCTGTTCTGGTAAAGTCAGTTCAGGAACAGATCGATTAGCTTCCTGCACTTCCTTGCTTGTAAAAAGATGGTTACCATCTTTGAGGCTGGATTTTGCAGCCTTCAAGAGAGAAGTCCGTGAAGGATTGTGTCGAGTTACCAGAAGGGTGGATTTGGCTTGATGGCCAGCACTGGTGGTTGGAACCTGAGTTGTGATCATGAGGTGGCCAGCCTGCATGTTTTTCATAGTTGCATCTGTGCCGGAAGAACTGGCACTATTGTGACTAAGAACCTTGGTATTCTTTGTACCAGAGCTTGGTGCTTTTTTAGCAAATTTACTTTCCTTTGATGGAGTGGTTGATGGGTTGAAGGTAGGTTTTGTTTTTGGAACAGGACGATGGGCAGCAGTGCTATTTCGGTGTAAAGTCTGAACAGATGGAGCCAAGGTGCTGAGTTCTGGTGTAAAGTAATGGACCTCAAGGGTCTCAGGTTTTTTCTTAATCACTTTACTAAGTTTTGTGTCCTTAATATGAGAAGAAAATGTATTTGAATCTTTCCTTCTGGAAGTTGTCGTTGGTTCTACCATAGACTTCTCATCTGTAGAAGAGACAGAAAGTCCATCTGACTTAGAGTCTTTTGATTCCTTATAGCTGGCTTCAATTTTCTCCAACCGTTTGTCTATGTTGTTGGCCAGATGAAGCAGCTGGGAGGCGATACGGTCAGGTGTGTCGGCTTTGTCCTCCTTAGTGAGGTGGTTGACCTCATTTGTCTTGCTCTGAGAATGAACATTAGATGAAGAGCTCTTCCTGACCGAGTCAAGTGCACTCAAATCTTCCTCAAATTCTGGTTCTGCAGGGACAGTTGCTTGGACAGCAGGGCTCAACTTCTTATCCAGGGAATTTTGTACTTTGCCATTATTCTTGGGGAAGTCCAACAAATCCTCTTCTGTTACGTCAGGATTACTCTCTCCTTTCTCTGAAACAAAAATAAAATCACAACTGACTCCATAGGAAACAAAGAATTTCAGTTGCATCTGATTCAAATGTTTGCAGCAAAACCTTAAATGTTACAGACAGCTACTGACTGTTTACAGTGCAACACCAGCCAAAGACAGTTTTTATTTTTGGTAAAATGGGGTAGAGTTAGCGTGAAGGTCATGACAAAACCCAAATGTAATCTCTTCATCCAATGTGCATGCTTCTGTGGCCATTAAGGGTCATGCAATCACTGAAATACACATGCATGCTCTACGTATGTATTTGCATCTATATTTCTCCGCATAGGGTCACAGGGGTGCTTTTCATTTGTTTTAATGCTATTTTTCTTTTTTTATATTTTTTTTTCACTTTTTTATCATTTAACTTTATTGTCATAGCACAAACGCTAACAGGCCCCCTTTGTGATAGCATTAGGCATGTGACAGGTACTATTCATGGAGACATCCTTTGGTCTAATAGACCCCTGATCAAGTACAGGACTGTGCTTTGCTGCAGTACATTTGCTTTTGAAAGATCTGAACCTGGGAATGCTCAGAGCTGAGTTCTCCCAGGTTCACACTCAGTAGAGGAGATTGAGGCATGGATGCTCTCCAACCTCCTCCTGTCTGCTGTCCTGACACTGTTTACTGTGGTACCAGGAAGAGTGGGAAAGCCTGGAGACTACAGAGTGGGGGGCTGGCATGAACAGGAATTGGGGGGGGGGGGTGTAGAGATTACAGGAAAGCCAGGATCCAGCTGCAGAAAACAAGCTCCAGGTTTCTACTGCCACTGTAAAGTATTTTAAAGTGCTATTACAGCCATAAGTTTGTTTTAACCTCTTCATACTCTGAACATACCAGACACATTCAAAGAGCTGAAGAGATTAAAAGAAATCTTCTATAGTCTTTAGAGTGGAGAAAACCAGAATTTCTCTCACAAAGCATTTACATAAAACAGAACAAGGAAGTGGGATTGTACAGCAAATGTGTCTCCATTACCAACCTGTCAAGAAAGAGTAACTGAGGACCCCTGGGGAGGGAGTCATAGGACAGGATTCAGTCTTCGGGCACATGAACAGGTAACAGTTTTGCAGCATGTTGTTGCTTCGGGTGTCATATACAGCAAGGTTGCAGGTTCGACCACCTAAAAAGAATAATCACATGTTCAGATTTCTGTACTGTAGTCTCTGTACCTGTATAAAGATTGCCAATGATGACTTTCTCCTGAAAATAAAAGATGCCTGGCTACTTCTTGTTCCTATATTTTCTGAGTGACTGACCTGCAACAAATATGCAGCCAATAAGGGCAGAGCTCCAAGTGACTAAGAATACTGAAGCCATTGGATCATAATGACTGCCAGGCAATTAACATTTTCAAAAAGACATAAGCCAATGGAAGCCTAGATATTAATTGAACCCTTTCACTACCACAGAAATGTTTCCCCACCCATGTAAAAAAAAACAAAAAAAAACACATTTTAGGCCTGAAGAATACCCCCACCCCCCTAAACAGTATTTATTTTCTGACAGCAAAGACTCTGTACAGAATAAAATTACATCAGATGACATTTTTTTTTATATCATATGATATTAGCACAACTGTTTATCAAACTTTTATTTTCAGTAACATATACACTCAAATTAATTTCAGTATACATAAACACCATACTATTTTTTGGGGCAAAGTATAAACAATGGGGTAAGGTTCAATAAATAAGTAACAAACATGTCAAGCCTTAAAATTGTGCAGGCCTGGGAAACAAAGTTTCCAAAATTGTCTATAGATTGACACTTTAAAGGTCTTTTCTGCTCATTCAGTTGAGAGTTAACAGTGAAAGAAAGCCCACGAATTATTGCTTTCTCTCATGTGAGGTGAGATGTGTTGCATAATCATTGTTTTGTGTAAGCAGGCACACACAATAGGCCTCCATGTGCACATGTAGTTTTTAGAATTGGTTTTTTTTTTTACATAATGTTATTGCTGTCACAAGCGGGCTGATGGGCCATATATGTGATAGCATAGTGGAGGTGACAGGTTCTCTTTAAGGAGACATGTCACCTCTGTATTCTTTTGAAGATAAATCAAGCAAATAACGTGTTTAATTTCCTTCTCTACCAGCAACAGAAGCTGTGGAATGACAGCACTGAAACTGGAACCGATCAGAGCATGTTGCTTCTGGTGTTATTCTTCACAGGGAAGATCAGTGAATGAATGTTCGCTGCTCTCCTGCCATGATGGTACTAGGCACTCAGTAGGGACAGGTGAGCCTGAGGCACATGGCGAGGAAGGGGAAGTTGGGGGGGTTTGTCACCTTACAATACGGGTGGACGTGATTGGATGGCTTTACAGCCACCTGAATAAATTCCAAAATACAGGTGTATCTCGGTTTACAAATTTAATTCGTTCTGCAGGACTTTTCGTATTGCAAAAAAATTTGTAAACCAGAATTCATTGAAAACCAATTTAATCCGTTCTGGAGGTCAGATAGAAGTAGAAAAAAAAAAAAAAAAAAGTCTTATCTGTTCAAAAAACTCTTTATAAAGTGCACTTTAATGGCATAAATACTGTACAGGGACATGATTACATTTTTGTACATGCATTGAAAACTAATTAATCCAATCCGGAGGTCAGAAAAAGTAAAAAAAAAAAAAAGTCTTATCTGTTCAAAACTCTTTATAAAGGCATAGTACTGTACAGGGACATGATTAAAAAACATTTAGTAAATGCACTGAAAACCAATCAATCCGTTCGTATTGCAAAAAAAAAAAAACAAATTACTAAACCGAAGCATTATTTTCAATGGATTTTCATTCGCAAACCGAAAATTACGTTAACCGAGGTATGCCTGTAATGCAGGAGTCTGCAAACATGGAAGTGCTGCTGCTGACGTAAACCTTACATCAGTAGCAGCAAATGGATTAAAGTGTTCCTATGACACCAGCATGACATCAGCAGCACCGGGAGCAGGTAAGAGAGTGTTTAACTGTGTCTCCTCCTGCCAATGCATTTACAGAAGGGCAGACTTGAACCACCCACAACCGGAGCTGCTCAGATCAAGATCATGAAAAGCAGAGTACTATCATGTGACATTGCACCCAGAAAGATTTTTTATCTCAATGTAGAGCCATTATAACTACTTTAAATTATGTCATTCTACTGTTGTTAAAGAGCAACCCAAGACAATTATATGCACTGAAAGGAATTTAATAAAACTTTATTGTACCCTGCTCCGGTTCTGCTGAGAAAGCTCAGTTCAGTTACCTCCCCAAACCTCTCCCTGATCCAATCACACAGTCAGTGACACTATGAATCACCTATGAATCGCACAGGATTCCTGTGCAGTTCAAATGCGATTCAGTGCAGTGCGATTTGAGCCCAATCATTTTGAAGGTTCAAATTGCTCTGCACCTCACCAAAATAGTGCATTCACTACTTTTGGAAACGCACTGCACTTAGATTGTATGATAGTTTTGTACCATGGAATCCAGTGCAGGCAAATGTAATGCGTTTGCGACCTGCGTCTGAGTTGTCGTTAACATTATACTGACAGCCACTGCAGATCACAAGGGCAGTGTGTTTTGTTTCACATAAAAATGTATTAGGCTTTTCCAAAGCATTACAAAGGAGTCATGGACTGGAAGCAATAATACAATATAAGAGTACAAATGAAAAATCAGTGTAAGGCTTGCATTGTAGAAAAACACAGAATACAAGCCAAGAACTGGCAGTGTGTTTTGAACGTGGTGAAATGAACACGGATCGCAAATTTCCCTTACCACATTGTAGTGTGAACTAGGGCTCAGTGTTGTAAGGCAAAAACTGCTGGGAAAGCAGTGAGTCAATTACAGAGCAGAACTAGAGAATCCCAAGGCTGGTTATACGCCATTAGATAATCAAACGAAAAGTCATACAAAAATATGAATCAAAATTCTTCGTACATCTGACGGCTACTTCAGCACAATTTCAAAGCCATAGATCGGTGCAATTTGTATCTCCGATTTCATTGCGGCTTGTGACTTCATTTAACAGATGTCAATTCAAGTCGCAAAGACAAATTGCACTGGTTTGAATTGTAAAAAAAAAACAAGAGCAAAAAAGACATTGGTAATGGATATCGGCAAGTACTTGAGAAAACGTATTGGTACTTGTACTCGGTCTTAAAGTGTTACTAAACCCACAACAGGAAAATCAGTCTGTATATGCACTAAAGCATGTTTGTTATACTCACCCGTGGAACTTAAGGGGTTAATCCTCTGCATTGTGTAAAAAGGGTGTTTAATCCTATCTGGTCTGATCCTCCCCTTTTTCCCCTGTCCCCGATTCATCTCCTGACAGAACAGAGCCTTGGGGGCAATCTCCACATGCTCAGTTTGGTGTATATTGGTACAGAATTTTTTTTTCCTTGGGAGAGTGCATGTGATCAGCACTGGGCCAATCAGCACTGTCCAGACAGAGGGTCAGGGGTCCTGCAGCCTCATAGGACAATCAGGGGAGAACGAAAACTCCTCCTACAAGCTTTAACCACTGCTCTGCTGGACAGTGATAGAAGTCACAAGACTGCTCTAACTGCTGATGAGAAAAGGTATTTAACAGTTTATATAATTAAATTTTTCTCCCTCAAAATTTTTTTCTCACTGTTGTCGAAAACAAAATGTCAACTTCACGAATGATCAGATAATAAATAAAACATTCTTAAAATGAAACTTTTTGGACAAAATTCCATTAGTGTAAAGGCAGCTTAAAGCCGTCCATACATGGATCAAAATTTGGCCAGTTCATCAGGAACAGGCTGACATTTTATCCATTTAAAGGCAGGCTGATTGTAAACGTCGATCTACCGACTGACTTGGGTACAATCAGTGACAGATTTTTTTGACATTCGATTACTGCCAGCGGCTATAGCCGCTAACAGTAACCATTTTGTTTTGCCAGCTAGGAAGGTTCTCCGTGCCCCCTCCCCTATCGCCAAAACACAACAGTGATGTGAGAGGCATTCCCCCATCAACACAGTTGGTGTTGATGGGAAAATCGAACAATTCCCATGGTGGAAGGACAGAAAATCAAGTAGTTTATGGGCTCTTTTAATGCTTGTTTTAACATTCTAGAAATCACTGCTGTCAAAACCAGAAAGTACACTTTAAATGACACTGAATTAAAAAATAAATAAATAAATGAATGACTTGTGTAGCAATAAAATATTTCAAAGTTTTAATTGAAGAAGTATTCCTAAAAAGGTCATCGTAAAGCTGAGCTCACAATATTACCCCATGTCCTAGACATACTCACCTAGGCTGTCCAGCTTGGAGCAGCACGCAGACACACACTCCTCTGCACTTGCAGCTTTTAGAGGATCAGTAAAGCGAGCACCTTGAGACACAGAATTTTCAATATCTATTGTCATGTTTGGTATTTCCTGGGGGGCACATGCCGAGGAGCTGGGGGCAGAGGCATCAGCCGAGAGCACAGTAGCGTACAGCAAAGTGAAGATGAGATGGGGTGTGAGGACCAGCATGACGGCCGGATCATGAGGAAGAGTCAAGGGAGAATCAGACCAAGCTGCATAATATCACAGTGTTCCGTGTATCTGGAAATCACAAATAAAGTTACAGAAGCAGGGGGAAAAATAGGTATTTAAGATTAGAAATCAGCAAATCAATCAGCTTGTATCAACACCGAGTACTCATTTTAGATGTTATTATAGTTTACTTGCTGGACAGGTCATATCTGCATGATATCAAATATTCAGAGAAGTAGATGTGCCCTGCTCTGGCCATCTGTATGCCAGGCAGTGCAGGGTGCATCACTGCTGAATGAACATTGTGAGAGTGTCAGCTAGAGAATAAGCTACATACACAATGAAATACAATATTTTCTGTTTAGTGAAGTCTACAGACAGAATACAGTTTTGCACAACTATTGATAAACATGCAGAAGGCTCCGGACTCATCAGTATCTAATTGAATGCTAATGTAATGTGGGGGGTAGTGGAAAGATTTCTTAACACACATTTGATATCCTATACAGCACGGGTCTGCAAACTGTGGCCCATGGGCCAGGTGTGGCCTTTTGCTTGCCTTTATCCGGCCCTTGGGGCACGATTCCTTCCACTGATATGAGGCACTATTCTTCCCACTGACACCAGTGATGGGGCGCTATTCCTCCCACTGATACGAGGCACTATTCCTCCCACTGACAACAAAGATGGGGCACTGTTCCTTCCACTGATACGAGGCACTATTCCTCCCACCGACAACAAAGATGGGGCACTGTTCCTTCCACTGATACAAGGCACTATTCCTCCCACCGACAACAAAGATGGGGCACTGTTCCTTCCACTGATACGAGGCACTATTCCTCCCACCGACAACAAAGATGGGGCACTGTTCCTTCCACTGATACGAGACACTATTCCTCCCACTGACAACAAAGATGGGGCACTGTTCCTTCCACTGATACGAGGCACTATTCCTCCCACCGACAACAAAGATGGGGCACTGTTCCTTCCACTGATACGAGGCACTATTCCTCCCACTGACAACAAAGATGGGGCACTCTTCCTTCCACTGATACGAGGCACTATTCCTCCCACTGACAACAAAGATGGGGCACTGTTCCTCCCACTGACAACAAAGATGGGGCACTGTTCCTTCCACTGATACAAGGCACTATTCCTCCCACCGACAACAAAGATGGGGCACTGTTCCTTCCACTGATACGAGACACTATTCCTCCCACTGACAACAAAGATGAGGCACTGTTCCTTCCACTGATACGAGGCACTATTCCTCCCACTGACAACAAAGATGGGGCACTGTTCCTTCCACTGATACGAGACACTATTCCTCCCACTGACAACAAAGATGAGGCACTGTTCCTACCACTGATACGAGGCACTATTCCTCCCACTGACAACAAAGATGGGGCACTATTCCTCCCACTGACAACAAAGATGGGGCACTATTCCTCCCACTGACAACAAAGACAGGGCACTATTCGTCCCACTGATATCACACCGGTGATGGAGTACTATTCCTCCCACTGACACCAATGATGGAGCACTCTTCTACTCACTGACACCAATCATGTAATCTGCAATGAAGAACAAAAACAGAAAGCGCACCAACCTTGTGCATTACCACAGTAAAAAGGTGTAAGTTTATTGAAATAAGATGTATACTCACAAAAGTGGCAATATATAAGGCATAGAAAATCCAAAATTGGAACACTGGAGCAGGAGACCCGTGCGAATCCCAC
Source organism: Staurois parvus (assembly GCF_062004578.1). Taxonomy (NCBI): domain Eukaryota; kingdom Metazoa; phylum Chordata; class Amphibia; order Anura; family Ranidae; genus Staurois; species Staurois parvus. The sequence goes on along the minus strand of NW_028319494.1, from coordinate 120,060 downwards.
CGAGAGGGAAGACTCTCAGAGTGAAGCTGACACGTTTCGAAGGGAGGTCCCATCTTCCTCAGAGCTCTGTGGGTTTTGCACATGTCTCTTACTCCAGTGTTCCAATTTTGGATTTTCTATGCCTTATATACTGCCACTTTTGTAACTATACATCTTATTTCAATAAAATTACACCTTTTTACTGCGGTAATGCACAAGGTTGGTGCGCTTTCAGTTTTTGTTCTTCATTGCAGTTTATGTCAGGCTTCCCCAGCCTTGTGTAAGAGCTGCACAACCTTTGATCCCTTGGTGGACGAACTTTCTTAACAGTTCATCCATCCACTCACTTCTGATTTGGGTCCCTGAGCACAGGAGGTGTTGTTTATGTTACCAATCATAGAATTTTTTTACTCCCATTGAACACCAAGCCTATGGCATTTTCTACTCCCACTGGCCACAGTCCGGCCCCCCTAAAGTTTCAAGAGCAGTAAATTGGACCTTTGCTAATGAAAGGTTTGGAGAACCATGCTCATAGTAATACCCTCATATTGCCAGCAGTTGGTATACAACTTATCACATGCAGAAAAGGTGGGTTTTAAATCTAAACTCTAGCATCATCCAGCTCTTTCCTCTCCAGCAGGACTGTCCCTGGCCCACCACTTTCATTCACTGGGCATTACAAAGAACAGCCTGCATGAAAATGCAGCCTGCCTAGGAACACCAACTCCTCCAGACTGCCATCCACCTTTCAAGGCATTTTGAGAATTGTATAACTCCTCCCAATAGCCAGCCTACTCTGCACATAAAAGGCTGAGGGCTCTTGAGAGGTGTACTAAGGCAGAGTGCTGTGATGTTTTCAGGAAGCTATCTGTATCGCCATGCCAGACCCTCCCACCAGACATGATCTGCCTGCATTGCATAGAGAATGCACAGAGACCCAATGATTAGTTTTAAAAAAATTTGAAAAAAGTATGTAAAGAGTTTTAAGGGTTCTATTTTAAAATGTAATATTTAATTATATTTAATTTTAATTTCAATTAAAATGTGACTAGCATGTAGAGAAGGAGAAAGGATAGACCAGAGAAGCAGAAATATAAGCAGATCAAACTTCATCTTTAATGCGACTTTGATCTGCTCTGTCTGTTTCTAATCTCTATTCTACACCTGCTTTGCTTTTGTGGAAATGCAGATGAGTACCAGCAAAAGTATTACTAGCAGCCACAAAAACATTTATGCACATCTACTCTCCAAGTTGACGGTTGCTGTCATCTGACAGATGATACAAGCAATCTTTGGGGTATCATGATACAGATCATTAGCACTGGGCAGGAACTAATGTGCACTAAATGTTTCAGCTTAATACACCCTTTTATTTCAGAAGTCAGGTATTTGGTGACCGTTGGGAACCCGCTTCTTATAATAGATCTCAGCTACAAGTAAGCAAACTTTTCCACATTAGTTGCCAATTTACAAGACCTCAGATGAGCCCCAATTTCTAGACCGTCAGACCTCAGATGAGCCCCAATTCCTGAACCGTCAGACCTCAGATGAGCCCCAATTCCTGAACCGTCACACCTCAGATCAGCCCCAATTCCTGCACAGTCTCACCTCAGATCAGCCCCAATTCCTGCACCGACACACCTCAGATCAGCCCCAATTTCTTCACCATCAGACCTCACATCAGCTCCAACACTTGTAGGGAGCATGGGCCCATTGGTAGATCCTCCAGGGGGCCAGTCTGACCCCAACAGCAAGCCACGTCCTGGTCTTCCAGGTGCTACTGAAAATGACATTGTGTGCTTGCCCTGACACACGTGCCTTAGGTTGCCTATCCCTGGTGTAAACATCAATTGAATGAAATTTATTTATTTTGGAAAATACCATTTCCAACATTTTATCATCCTTTGTTGCATCAAGTCAGAACTCTAAAAAGGGAAAAAAAGAGTGGCAGGGGATCATGGAGAAAATTAGATTCTGTGGGTGGGGGTGTCATGGTAAAAGCAACTTAATCCCTTAAAAAGGCTGATAGCACAAAACCACAGGCTGCTGCCTAAACATTTGCTGGGTGTTTTTCTGATTGCTGGCCCCTGTTCATTAACCCAGGCACAATCTGTACAGAGCTGTGTGTGTCTGGACTATACAATGACGTTAGCAATTTAATTACACTCTACTTTGACTTTATTTTCAGAATCTGGGATTGAGAAGGAAGGCAAATATTTGCTGCTATTGAGTATCTGCAGATAGTCATCAGGTCCTGCAATCAGCTTCTCTGGAAGAAGTATGACACAGAAAACTGTGCTCTGATTACTCTGCAGTGCTAGGCAGAGGGTGACAATGCTACTGGGCATCTACGTCCACCATTTGTATGCCGTACAATAGTGTAGTACTTACCTTAGTGACCATTCACCTCCTATGTCACATGGGCTCATAATACAAGGACAATCACTTTGGCTCAGCAGCACCTATAGATCAAAAACAGGAAAACAGTTTTACAACATTTCCTGTTACAAGATCATCACAGAGTTAAAAGGAAAAAAAAAATACAGATTGCTGCACAGAAAGACTGTTCTGAGTTTAGTGTGCTGGTTATTTGTACACCGCAGCGGCAATCATTCTCTCAGGCCTTAGGTACTTGGCTTATTCCCGTAAACCCAGAGGGGGCCTGCTGCCAGCTAAAACATCTTCCCCACCATACACAATTACTATAAATATTTGTATCTTGATAGTCCAGGTCAGCGACACTTAAGGTCTCCAGCAACTTCATCCCACCCATAACTGGTTCCACTACCCTTCAAATTTGTTGTCCATAAAGCAATTAGATAGCAAAATCTAAATTCCAACTGCACTTTTTGGTTGAAATCGCATCAAATACAGGGGGTATAGAAAAGAATCACCCCCTTTAAAATAATCACATTTTGTTGCTTCACAGCCTGAAATGAAGACAGATATAGTTTGTTTTATCTAGCTGTAGTTACCCAGTGCGACTTATAACATTCAAGTGAAAGATGTAACACCAACATGTCAGATAAAAAAAAATCAAAAAAAAAAAAAAAAATCACTTAGCTGAAAAAAGGATCACCCCCTTGTGTCAGTATTTTGAGGAACCACATTTTGCTTTATTTCCAACCTTTAGTCTGTTGGGAGATGTCTCTACTAACTTTGCACATTTAGACTTTGCAATATTTGCCCGTTCTTGTTTGTAGAACTAATCAAGTTCAGTTAAATGTGATGGTGACTGTTTGTAGACTGCGGTCTTCAAGTCATTCCACAGATTTTCAATGGGGTTTAAGTGTGGGGTCTGACTAGGCCATGCGAGAACATTCATTTTTCTCTCCTTCAACCATTGTGTGCTCATTTTTGCTGTGTGCTCTGGGTTATTGTCATGTTTGAAGATAATCCTTCTTCCCATTGACAACTTTCTGGCATCTTCCTCCCATTGACAACTTTCTGGCATCTTCCTCCCATGGACAACTTTCTGGCATCTTCCTCCCATGGACAACTTTCTGGCATCTTCCTCCCATGGACAACTTTCTGGCATCTTCCTCCCATGGACAACTTTCTGGCATCTTCCTCCCATGGACAACTTTCTGGCATCTTCCTCCCATGGACAACTTTCTGGCATCTTCCTCCCATGGACAACTTTCTGGCATCTTCCTCCCATGGACAACTTTCTGGCATCTTCCTCCCATGGACAACTTTCTGGCATCTTCCTCCCATGGACAACTTTCTGGCATCTTCCTCCCATGGACAACTTTCTGGCATCTTCCTCCCATGGACAACTTTCTGGCATCTTCCTCCCATGGACAACTTTCTGGCATCTTCCTCCCATGGACAACTTTCTGGCATCTTCCTCCCATGGACAACTTTCTGGCATCTTCCTCCCATGGACAACTTTCTGGCATCTTCCTCCCATGGACAACTTTCTGGCATCTTCCTCCCATGGACAACTTTCTGGCATCTTCCTCCCATGGACAACTTTCTGGCATCTTCCTCCCATGGACAACTTTCTGGCATCTTCCTCCCATGGACAACTTTCTGGCATCTTCCTCCCATGGACAACTTTCTGGCATCTTCCTCCCATGGACAACTTTCTGGCATCTTCCTCCCATGGACAACTTTCTGGCATCTTCCTCCCATGGACAACTTTCTGGCATCTTCCTCCCATGGACAACTTTCTGGCATCTTCCTCCCATGGACAACTTTCTGGCATCTTCCTCCCATGGACAACTTTCTGGCATCTTCCTCCCATGGACAACTTTCTGGCATCTTCCTCCCAAGGACAACTTTCTGGCAGAGGGCAGCAGATTTTCCTTAAGACGTTGATGGTATTTTGCTCTATCCATTTTCCTTCTATCCTGACAAGTGCTCCAGTCCCTGCTGCAGAGAACCCCCCCATAACGGGATATTACCACCTGCATGCTTTACTGTAGGAATGGTGTTACGTGAATGGTGAGCTGTATTGGATTTCCGCCAGACAATATTGTTTGGTGTTGAGGCCAAATAATTCAGTTTTAGTCTCATCTGACCAGAACACCTTTTTCCATGTGGCCTCAGAATCTCCAATGTGCGTTTTGGTAAAGCCCAGTAGTGACTGCATGTTAGCTTTTTTTGAGGAGTGGCTTTTTTCTTGCAACCCTCCCATACAAGCCACATTTGGTGGAGAATTTTTGATATTGTCACATGCACAAAATGACCGCTCTTTGTAATACATTCCTATAGCTGCTTCAGAGTTGCTGTAGTCCTCTCAGTCGCCTCTCTGACCAGTTTCCTCATGGCTCTTTCATCCAGTTTGGAGCGAGGTCCTGATCCAGGGAGGGTCTGCGTTGTACCAAATACCTTCCATTTTTTTTTTGGATCCATCTCCTTTTATCCCATTTACTCTATTACTTCATCCCATTGATCGTTTGACAGAGCCTTGCCAACCATAGTTGATTGTTTGCTTCAATTGCACTACCAGGGACTGAAATGCTCCAGGAAAGCTCTTTTCATGCTTAGCTAGTCAAAATAACCACAGCTGATCACAGTTGAAAGTGAAATGGCTTTGTGTGCCATTGAGAAGGTGATGGAGTACACCTGATTGAGTTTACAACTAATTTTTAGGAGGGGGGGGGGTGATCCTTTTTGCAACTCCGTGATTCTGTTTTTGACTTTTTTTTCCTGACATGCTGGTGTTATAGCCTTCACTTGGATGTTATAAGTTGCACTGGATAAATACAGTTACATAAAACAAAAACTGTGTCTGTCTTCATTTCAGGCTTTGAGGCAACAACATGTGATTATCTTACAGGGGGGCGATTCTTTTCTATACCCACTGTACATTAAACGTAATGGAAAATCTATACTAAAGGTGCTGGATCCCCAAGTAGTCAATTTCCTGTGTTAGAATATGATGGACTGCTAGGGCTAATTTACCTCATAGTTATCACACTGGGAGCAACTGTTGTGTTCATGCACTGCTGCATCCCTATTGAGATGAATGGGACTGCCTGCATACAGATGCATGTAACACCTGGATTTCCTGTGCAGGCAAAATGCATCCCTCACATGTGTGTACACTTAAGTATGTTCTTGTGAACGAGGCCATAGACCAATAAACAAGGGGCAACTGCTGCCTGAGGAAGGGGTCCACAGCGGCCCTGAAATGTCACACATTGGTGGTGATTGATAAGGGCACCAAAGCGCGGTGCAGGAAAACCGCATTCTGTGTGTGCTTTCTGCACCGTGTTTACAATGCACTGCAGTAGCGATCTGCAGTGGGTGTAAATAATAAAGTTAATAACACCCCAAATGCAGGTTGCAAACGCAGTGTGTTTGCCCGCACCAGATCGCATGGTACAGAAATACCATGCAATGAGGTTGCAGCAATCTTCCAAAAGTAGGGAATGCACTACATCTGATGCAGTGCGATTTCAGCATATTCAAAATGAATGGGCTGGAATCGCATTGCACAGAACTGCATGTGAACTGCACAGGAACGCACGTTGTGTTCCTGTGTGATTCCTGGTTATGAACCAGCCCTTGAAAATGTCAATGTTAATTTTTTCTAGAAAAGGTGTGCCAGTGATGATATCTTACTCTTTATAGTATGCATTCCCAATGCACACCAGTAGACACATGCTACGTGCACTTTAAGGCAAGCCCACTGGTGTGTATGAGGGTTTGTACACACCGTATGCAGAGACCAGTGTTTTCCTGTACACTATTACAGCAATTGTTATCTATCTGCCCTGTTCATACCACAATGAAGTGGTAATATGCAGCAGGGATGTGCAATTCTTACAGCCCAATGCCCGTGACATGCATTCCGGGTGCCAGGTAAGAGGTTTTTCTTTATATTTAGCCCTGCTGCAGGCAAGCAGCAGGAATTGGAGCCAACAGTCAGCTCTGTTGTAAAAGAAATCCGAGCAGAAAACTGGCCACTGGGAAGAGGGGACATGCCCTCTTCCACGGGCTATCCCATCAGGACACCCAATTGACCATCTGGCGCTTCCGCTGGCTGATCGTAAAAGGAATGATCCACACGTGGGCGCATCACCGAGAATGTCAGATCATGGGCAGTAATTCCAGACCTCCTCTGTAAATCTAAGGTGGTAACCTGTAAAGGGATTTTAAAGCGTCGCCTACGGATAGTAAAATTTAGGTTGTTTGTTGCAGCTGCACGGATGTGCGAATTGTGACATGTTTGGTATCCATTTTTCTCAGCATAACATCCATTTACTCAGCATAACATCATATTTTACCCAAAAATTGGGTTTAGTATTGTTTTTTTCATTATTGTTTTTTTCATTAAAATTCAAAAAAGTGTTTTTTGTCACAAACAAATTGTGTTTGATAAAATGCTGCGCAAATTCCGTGTTACATGAAAAATAAATTGCACACCCCACAAAAATTATTCTCTAGGGCCTCTGCTTTGAAAAAAAAAAAGAAAAAAAAAAATTATATATATGGGCAGCACAGTGGCAAAATGGTCAGCACTAGGGTCGTTGGTTTGAATCCCAACCACGGCACCACCTGCCTGGAGTTTGCATGTTCTCCCTGTGCATGTGTGGGTTTCCTCACACACTCCAAAGACATACTGGTAGGTGAATTTGCTCCTGTCTAAATTGGCCCTAGTATGTGCATGTATGAATGTGAGTTAGGGACCTTAGATTGTACGCCCCTTGAGGGTTAGGGACTGATGTGAATGTACAACATATATGTAAAGCCCTTCGTAAAATGATGGTGCTATAGAAGTACCTGAAATATATATATATATATATATATATAGGGATGCTAAGACATTTTCTAGCAGTTTAAGTCATCATAAAGCCCCTTTTGTTTTTAAAAACACCTCAGCCTAACAAAAACCATCAACCTTATATTTTCCATTCTGGCAATTTAATTTTTTTTTTAATCAAGTAGATTGTCATGAGGGACAAGTAGACTGGAACCCCGATTTAGTCCTTGGACAAGTAGTTTTTAAAAAACATTTCCACACCCTTGTGCAGTGTAGAAAAATTCAGCATGTAGGCATTTTTTTCACACAAAACGCATGTAAATTGAACATAAATGCAGCACAAGTAGAGGGAATGCGGTGACATTCACATGTTTTCAATGTTTTGCTGATTTTCTGTGCATCTATATCAAACATCCCCCCAGAACTTGCACAGGTCACGCCTCTGAATTAAAAGAAGGGATTATTTGTCTATAGATGCTGTGATTCACACAGAGCTCCCCGCACCCTTTGAGATGAAAAAAAAACTCTTTTGCAAATGAAAGCTTCATCACAGGAGGAGGGGGAGGAGGCTGCGTTGCTGTGGACAGTCACTGACAACAAAAACAAGTTGTGTGTGGCTTGCAGCATTCAGTAAACTGGAAAGAACATTTTAAAGTAGATGTGCAAACCCCCACTTAATCACACTTAGGGGTCTATTTCATATTTCATGCTAGCACACAATTTTCAGGATTCATTCAGTTTTACAATTGAATCCTATTAGGATTGTATGTGAATCCTGGGTGAAAGTTCAGTGAAAATGTTTATAAACAGACCGTCTAGTTTGCTCTGCACACTGTGGGGTCGATTTACCAAAACTGGAGAGTGCAAAATCTGGTGAAGCTGTGCATGGTAACCAATCAGCTTCCAGGTTTTACCCCCCTGGTTCACATATATGCGGCCGTGCGGGCCTCGTTTTGCATGGGCAAGAGGGCCCATTCATTTGAATGGACCCCCGTGCCCGGTGACACGCAGGGAAGACGTTCCTGCACTTCTTCCGAAAACGCAGCCCGCACGGGAACCTCGGTTCCCAGTACGGTTGCGTTTTCCAGTGCGGGCAGCGTGCCATTAGAACTAATGGCACCTACCCGTGGGTCCGCATTCCTCTGTGCGGGTGGTGCGGCTGCACCACCCTCACAGATGTGAACCTAGGGTTACTGTCAAAGCTTAACTGAACAAGCTGTAGTTAGAAGCTGATTGGTTACCATGCACAGCTGAACCAGATTCTGTGTGCACCAGGTTTAGTAACATTGCTTCCTCTTTCTGAAAATGCCAGTTTCCTGGTTTTCTCTGGCTTCCCCGCTTTGTGCCCTCGATCTGGAACATGCATGCAAAGTCTGAGAAAAGTTCCAGCGGAATAAAGCAAAGCGTATCAAAGCCATATGGTCCAATGGAAGCCAAGCAACAAGCATTTTCTGAAAGAGGTCAGCTGTTCCCCCAGCACAGAAATCCTATATCAACTCTTCTCCGGCAGGAAACGGAGGACCTGTCAGTATACAACAATAGATTAATGCCGAGACCCCAACGCTGACTCAGTGGAAGGAAGGGAAGCCGGACCAATGAAGATAACAAAAAGGAGGCTCTATTAGAAGAAAAAAAATAACAAACAGATCTTTCTTAGAAACATTCTCAGACCTTAACAAAAAGTAAGTTGGTTTCCTTTGTAAGAAAATGAAAGACGTGCTCTTATATACATAAGACATAAAAAAAAGCCATAACCCCGATATATATGTATATATGATCTATGTACAGTATAATATTCCGTGACAAAAAGTACCTTTGCACAGGATTACAGTAGTTGGGGTTTGTCAGCACAATGGAAAACAACATTCAGCCTCCTGGCTATGGATTTGCCCAGTTTGGGCTGCACAGACTCTCTGCCCATTCAGGCACCATCTCCTGCTCTCTGTCAGGCTAGGTTCACACCTATGCAGTTTTCGTTTGACCCATTTCTGCATTGTGTTTTTGCACTTACGTTTTTCCTTTTTTTTTCGTAACTTCTTAATTTTTCTTGTTGCTAGGCAGATTTAAAATGCAAAACATATCAAAAAACGCATTACATGCTTTTCTGTGTTTCCACTGAAGTCTATAGAACCAAAAACGCAACTTTTTGCATTCATAAAAGTCCCTGACCCTTTCTAAAAAAAGTACTGGGGGAAAATGCAGAAATGAACGTGTCCCATAGGAAATCATGTTAAATGGACTGTAGTGCATTTCTGCAAAACACTGCAGAAAATGCTTAGGTTTGAACCTAGGGTAAGACAGTGGCCCCCTCTCTCTCCCTTGACAACTGTCTGGTCAAACCGCCTGTCTATAGAACCAGGCAGGCCTGCATGGACAACACCAGCACCCTGCCCCTATTTTTACCCGTGCTGTAGGGCAGCGAATGACTGGGCCCCAAGCTGATTGGACTGAAAAGAGAACAACTTTGAACTTGAAGAGCTGAGTTTGGAGGACACCCAAACTCAACTCTAACTGTAATTTGGTTGCAAAGGCTGACCACACTAGATATGAGAGCACAGCGTGGTCAGTTCTCTAGCCGTGCTGGGAACTCAGTCTGCTCTGCTGCCCCGCTGCACAGCCATTCACTGGGAAGACCAATTAAATGTTTCTCCAACCTCACCTCTCTATATAGCTGAGAAAACAGGATATGTGATAACTTATACTGTATATAAAAAAAGGGGTGGATATTACATTTATTGTATCAATACACAAATGTTTTACCTTTCATTTCTATTCAAAACTGTATGGGTGGTTTTACAAGGTGAGGGTTTACATATACTTATGTTGCTAACGTGCTTGATAAATGTTCCAAGCAAAGGGGCTGCATACTTACCTGTGTACCATTGATTGCACAGCAGCAGAAAATTTTCCAGATTTGTCATGCAGCCTCCTTTCCTTGGATAGTATTGCTCCATAACAGGGATTGAAGCCTGACGGATGCAGTGCACCCATTGAATATATACAGTACAACTCTCTCCGCACAGCTTACCCCAAACATGCACTATATGGCCAAAAATATGTAACGCCCCCCCCCACCAATGATCAGATGTTTCCAGTGAAGGACACTTTTAATACTACAGCATACAAAGACATTCTAATCCAGTGTTTCTCAACCTTTTCTCAGTCAAGGCACCCCTTAAAATTATAGACAGTCTTAAGGCACCCCATTCTAAAATGTGAAAAACAATTCTAATAGTTTTATATAAGGCAGCAACATCCACACATGTAGGACACCCAACATTAGAGGTGATTTATTCTTCCAAAGCAAATACACCTTTGCACACTGGTACTGACTAGTATTCCAATGTTTCTCTTCTCCCTCAGTTTTTCTCCATCACTGAGCTAATATGACCCCAGCACTGATGGAGGGGGGCAGGGGAGGGGCAAACAAGGATGTTGTGCAGGCAGCTGACATCCTCATCAACTGATGTCATTGGTTGTCAGGACGCTGGCGGCTAGAAGGTGGTAATGGTGCACAATGATAACCTGTGGCTTTGTGTAACTAAAAGACAGGCTTGTTCCACCCGCTGGCTTGTATACAAGTTTTGGGCAATTTTTAGACATTTTGTCAAGGCACCCCTGAAGATACCTCAAGGCACCCTGGTTGGGAAAGGCTGCTTTAGACAATTGTGCTGTTCCAGCCTTATGTGCCTCTGTGTACAAATGCAGATCATGCTGTGCCCAGTTTGGGGTGGAGGAACTTGAGCGGTCTGCACAGAGCCCTGACCTCAACCCTATCGAACACTTTTGGGGTGAACTGGAACTCCAATTGTGAGCCAGGTCTTCTCATCCAAAATCAGTCACCAAAGAATGGAGGAGATATAGCTATAAAGAAATATTCCAAAAGGTCCCCTTTAATTGTCCTTTCTGGGTAGCTATGGCTGTGGCATGGCCTGGTCTCAGAAAGCCTCGGAGCAGATTCTTGATAAATGAGGGTGGAACAGGGTGCTCATCCTCCCTGGGGAAGATACTTCTGCTTGGTGACTCTGCAGGGTGACAGGACCTGCTCTACACCAGAAACAGGAAAGACTTGATTGTCAAGTTTAGAATTAGGAGTGTCCCCTATTGATGCAACATACGACAGGCTGGGGGTCAAAGGTAATCACAAAGGTGAAGGAAGTCTCTGGAAGGATCTAATAAGGAATGTATACCTGGTGCTGGGAGGATGGGATTTTATTAGTCCCCTCTGAGTGGATGGTGGAACGTTTGGTCACCCAGCGATCTCAGCCAGACATCCTGAAAGTTGTCTTTACCATGACAGAGTTTGGAATGAAGGAAAAAAGATATCTTTAGTGAAATCATGGACCTGCGACGAGTAGTTTTTGTTTCCTCAAATTGGTCTTGCATTACCATACAAGTCTATAGGGATGCAAAACCTACTCGAGGAAGGTCCTGTGCAGATGAAATGGAGGTAAAGTGCAGGTAAAATACACCCCAAAGCCTTTCAACAGTTACTTGTAGTCCTCATGCACACTGGGCATTATTACGGCGGCTGTTTTTTGCATTTGCCATTTTCTTCTACAGCCAGTAAACTTCCCAGCACTATCCTATGTATCCATGCACACAGGTTTTAATCGCTTACCCGCTGCAGTATAGATTTACTGCTACACAGCGGCACGGGTGCACAAAATCAGATACATGTGATTTTGCATTTCCGGGTAAGGGGCGAGCACGAGTCTCGCCCCCACCGCCATTCATGGCCGTGGATGTCATTCACCGGGTCCTGGCCAGTTATTACCCACCAGCAACCGGTGATTACCGACAATCAAAGACGGGGAGGAAGACTGTTTTGTTTACAGCACAGCCATCCCGATCAGTGTGCGTACAGTGAAGCACGCACACCCCCTAGTAAAACACTCCTTACACACAGTTAACCTTTTGATTGTCCCTCACATTAGCCCCTTCCTGCCCAGTGTCAGTGCTATTTTTCAGCACTGATCACTATATTGGTGTCACTGGGGATGTCAGTGACACCAGGTCAGTTCCCCCGAGTGTCAGAATGCCCGCCGCAGTCCCGCTAAAAGTCGCTGATCGCTGCCATTACTAGTAGGCAAAATAAAAAATGCACAGGCGATCAAATACCAGTGCCGTAACACAAAAAATGACCTGGTCAGGAAGGGGGAGTAAATCCTCTGGAGGGCAAGTGTGGTTAATCAGCATTTTTTGGCAGGGGCGTTTTTTGGCTGGAAAAAACCCCAGAACTAGTGGGTTTCTAGAGGAGGTTTTTAGCTGTAAAAAACACCCTAATGCTGGAAAACACGGCAAATCAGCGTTTTTTTGGAGCAAAAGTTGTATTTATTTTTTTGTGGAAAAACACAGCTCAACACTAATGCAAAAATGCTAAAAAAAAAAAAGAAAACTTGTGTTTTTAACACGATTTTACAAAGCTAAAGCTACCAGCGTTAGTAAAGCACCCAGTGAAGTCTTAAACTAGTATTTAACTCTCAGTGGTTTTTAAAGGGGATGGGGGTACCTAGTTTTAGTTAGTACTCGCTCATTTCTGCTGCGACCACCTAGACGATTGAAGCGGAAGTTCTCCCGTGCAAAACCTTCTAGGACACATCACAGGTCACAGAAGGCTGCGGGTCCATTTACAAAGCACAGTATAACGCACACATGTGGGAAGCTGGCTGTGAAGCTGCAAGAAGCTTCCCTAGCAAACATGTCAGTGCCAGGGACCTGAAGACAAAGAACCAGCCTGGGTGATGACGGCGCTGGATCCTTGGACAGGCAAGTGTCTTTTTGGGGTTTTGTGGGCCCGGGACCAGTTCAATGGCTACCAGCGGATAAAGGGGAGGGAGGAGAGCAGACGCATCCACTCCCCTCCCCTTCTTGTCCTGACACAGAAGTGATGTGGCATCACTTCCGGGTCCCCGTTGACAGATTACCAGCCATCGAGGCCAAGAAAGAATGTAATGCAGTGCGGTGTGCACTGCATTACATTCAGTGTAGTACAGGGGAGACATGCAGTCTTTTAGACCCTGGATGTCTCAAAAAAAGAGAACCTGTCAACAAAAATCACATAGGGGACTTTTTGTCCCCTATGTGATAAAAAAAAAAGTTAACTAAAAAAAAAAATTTTTTTTTTTTTTTTAAAGATAAGATTACACCTAAGCATATAACCACCCCCCCCCCTCCCACACACACATATGTACACATGTACAAATGTAAAAGCGCTGGGGTACCTATGCATGAAAACGATTGCGATACACGTTACATATCACCGCGCACACCAGAATGAGAGCAATAATTCTAGCACCAGAGCTTCTCCGTAACACTATACCGGATGTCGGCAACCCGCGGCTCTTTTTCACCTTGGCTGCGGCTCCGGAGCACACTGTCCACCAGGTGACAGGCAATAGGGCAGCAATGGGCAAACTACGGCCCGGCGGACCTTTTAATCCGGCCCGCGAAGCTAGGCTCCCGCTAGGCTCCTCTCACAGTCCGCCCTGAAGACCGGTGTAGCATGAAAATCTGTCTCCTATGAGGATCTGTCCCCCTCGACGTATCTGCGCATCGGCTGCTAATGCCTGAAACTGGCACATGCGCAGATACGTCGAGGGGGACAGATCCTCATAGGAGACAGATTTTTATGCTACACCGGAACGGCGCGGGAACACGGCGAGAGGAGCGCGCGGAGCAAAGGTAAGTGAATTGACACAGGGGGGACTTGGGGACTTAATATGGGGGATGAATTACTATATGGGGGATGAATTACTATGCTTACTATGGGGGAATATTACTATACTTACTATGGATGACACATACACATCATTCATCTACTCTTGGTCCAGCCCTCGGGTCCAATATATGAACCCATTGCGGCCCTCAAGTCAAAAAGTTTGCCCACCTCTGCAATAGGGTCTTCTGTGTGCCGGGCACCCGCTCCCCTCCCTCCTCTCGGGCGGCCGCCCCAAAAGTCAGGACTCTGCAGCTAGCCCAGCAATGGGCAAACTACGGCCCGGCGGACCTTTTAATCCGGCCCGCGGAGCGTGGCAAACATTGGCTGTCAGGATGTAGGCGGGGCAGCGTGACAAACTCCTCTCCTCTCACAGTCCGCCCTGAAGACCGGAACGGCGCGGGAACACGGCGAGAGGAACGCGCGGAGCAAAGGTAAGTGAATTGACAATATGGGGAATGAATTACTATAGGGGGGATGAATTACTATATGGGGGATGAATTACTATATGGGGGATGTATTTTCAGTTTTAAAAATGTGGCTCTCAAAATAAATTTCAATCGTGGTTTTGGCGAGATTTGGCTCAGTTGAAAAAAAAAAGGTTGCCCACCACTGACCTAAGGCTATGATTGTGATTATGACAATACACTGTGGCCCTGATTAACCCTTTGCTTACTGGGCCCTTAAACCCCCTTCATGACCAGAGCGCTTTTTGCAATATATGCAGTGTCGGATTTGTTTTAAATGTTGCAATGGTTTTGTGGCTCCCAGTCTTTTTTTCCCTCTCAGCAACGGGTCCAAGTGGCTCTTTAGGTCTTAAAGGTTGCAGACCCCTGCACTATACTGATGACCTATAAGGGGCTTTAAAAGCATCACCTATAGGAAATATAGGGTACTAAAGTTTGTTGCGGTTTCACGAGCGCACTTAAATTTAAGGTTTGACATGTTGGATATCTATTTACTCGATGCAACCTCGTCTTTTATATTTTACAAAAAAACTGGATAATTTATTGCTTTTTTTGTCCTAAAATTAACTTAGGTGTATTTTTTACTGAAATATTGCATTTCCTAGACCTTTGTGATAATATCGTGTGACATTTTATTCTCTAGGGCAGCGGTTCTCAACCTGGGGGTCGCGACCCCTTTGGGGGTCGAACGACCATTTCCCAGGGGTCGCCTAAGACCATCGGAAAACACATATTTCCGATGGTCTTAGGAACCGAGACACCGCTGCAGTCTCCGGCGATGTGTGGGCGGGATGATACGCTGCTGTCACCTGGCCACACCTCCGGGATCGCTCAGCAGCTCCGCCTCCTCGCCGCTGATTGGCCACCGGAACTGTAGCTCAGGAGAGGCACACAGGCGGCCAATCACCGGCGAGGAGGTGGAGCTTGGAGAGGAGGAGCCGAGCGGCAGCGCGCGTACATCAAAGAAGACCGAGGGAGCTGCCGGAGCGAGTGAAGAGGAGAGCGGCCAGAGAAGGAAGACAGCTGACAGGTAAGTGAGAGAGCGAGCCCAGGCTGTCACTAATACCAACGATGGGGCACTATTCCTCCCCCCACTGACACCAACGATGGGGCACTATTCCTCCCCCCACTGATACCAACGATGGGGCACTATTCCTCCCCCCACTGACACCAACGATGGGGCACTATTCCTCCCCCCACTGACACCAACGATGGGGCACTATTCCTCCCCCCACTGACACCAACGATGGGGCACTATTCCTCCCCCCACTGACACCAACGATGGGGCACTATTCTCCCCTCCACCACACTGACACCAACGATGGGGCACTATTCCTCCCACTGACACCAATGATGGGGCACTATTCCTCCCACTGACACCAATGATGTGGCACTATTCCTCCCACTGACACCAGTGATGGGGCACTACTCCCCCCACTGACACCAATGATGGGGCACTACTCCCCCCACTGACACCAATGATGGGGCACTACTCCCCCCACTGACACCAATGATGGGGCACTACTCCCCCCACTGACACCAGTGATGGGGCACTACTCCCCCCACTGACACCAGTGATGGGGCACTACTCCCCCCACTGACACCAGTGATGGGGCACTACTCCCCCCACTGACACCAGTGATGGGGCACTACTCCCCCCACTGACACCAGTGATGGGGCACTACTCCCCCCACTGACACCAGTGATGGGGCACTACTCCCCCCACTGACACCAGTGATGGGGCACTACTCCCCCCACTGACACCAGTGATGGGGCACTACTCCCCCCACTGACACCAGTGATGGGGCACTACTCCCCCCACTGACACCAGTGATGGGGCACTACTCCCCCCACTGACACCAGTGATGGGGCACTACTCCCCCCACTGACACCAGTGATGGGGCACTACTCCCCCCACTGACACCAGTGATGGGGCACTACTCCCCCCACTGACACCAGTGATGGGGCACTACTCCCCCCACTGACACCAGTGATGGGGCACTACTCCCCCCACTGACACCAGTGATGGGGCACTACTCCCCCCACTGACACCAGTGATGGGGCACTACTCCCCCCACTGACACCAGTGATGGGGCACTACTCCCCCCACTGACACCAGTGATGGAGCACTACTCCCCCCACTGACACCAGTGATGGAGCACTACTCCCCCCACTGACACCAGTGATGGAGCACTACTCCCCCCACTGACACCAGTGATGGGGCACTACTCCCCCCACTGACACCAATGATGGGGCACTACTCCCCCCACTGACACCAATGATGGGGCACTACTCCTCCCACTGACACCAATGATGGGGCACTACTCCTCCCACTGACACCAATGATGGGGCACTACTCCTCCCACTGACACCAATGATGGGGCACTATTCCTCCCACTGACACCAGTGATGGAGCACTACTCCTCCCACTGACACCAGTGATGGGGCACTACTCCTCCCACTGACACCAGTGATGGAGCACTACTCCCCCCACTGACACCAATGATGGGGCACTATTCTCCCCTCCACCACACTGACATCAATGATGGGGCACTATTCCTCCCCCCACTGACACCAACGATGGGGCACTATTCCCCCCCCCCCCCCACTGACACCAACGATGGGACACTATTTCCCCCCCCCCCCCCCCCCTGACCCCAATGATGGGGCACTATTCTCCCCTCCACCACACTGACATCAATGATGGGGCACTATTCCTCCCACTGACACCAATGATGGGGCACTATTCCTCCCACTGACACCAATGATGTGGCACTACTCCCCCCACTGACACCAATGATGGGGCACTACTCCCCCCACTGACACCAGTGATGTGGCACTATTCCTCCCACTGACACCAGTGATGGGGCACTACTCCTCCCACTGACACCAGTGATGGGGCACTACTCCTCCCACTGACACCAGTGATGGGGCACTACTCCTCCCACTGACACCAGTGATGGGGCACTACTCCTCCCACTGACACCAGTGATGGGGCACTACTCCTCCCACTGACACCAGTGATGGGGCACTACTCCTCCCACTGACACCAGTGATGGGGCACTACTCCTCCCACTGACACCAGTGATGGGGCACTACTCCCCCCACTGACACCAGTGATGGGGCACTACTCCCCCCACTGACACCAGTGATGGGGCACTACTCCCCCCACTGACACCAGTGATGGGGCACTACTCCTCCCACTGACACCAATGATGGGGCACTACTCCTCCCACTGACACCAATGATGGGGCACTACTCCTCCCACTGACACCAATGATGGGGCACTACTCCTCCCACTGACACCAATGATGGGGCACTACTCCTCCCACTGACACCAATGATGGGGCACTACTCCTCCCACTGACACCAATGATGGGGCACTACTCCTCCCACTGACACCAATGATGGGGCACTACTCCTCCCACTGACACCAATGATGGGGCACTACTCCTCCCACTGACACCAATGATGGGGCACTACTCCTCCCACTGACACCAATGATGGGGCACTACTCCTCCCACTGACACCAATGATGGGGCACTACTCCTCCCACTGACACCAATGATGGGGCACTACTCCTCCCACTGACACCAATGATGGGGCACTACTCCTCCCACTGACACCAATGATGGGGCACTACTCCTCCCACTGACACCAATGATGGGGCACTACTCCTCCCACTGACACCAATGATGGGGCACTACTCCTCCCACTGACACCAATGATGGGGCACTACTCCTCCCACTGACACCAATGATGGGGCACTACTCCTCCCACTGACACCAGTGATGGGGCACTACTCCTCCCACTGACACCAGTGATGGGGCACTATTCCTCCCACTGACACCAGTGATGTGGCACTATTCCTCCCACTGACACCAGTGATGGGGCACTACTCCCCCCACTGACACCAGTGATGGGGCACTACTCCCCCCATTGACACCAACGATGGGGCACTACTCCTCCCACTGACACCAACGATGGGGCACTATTCCTCCCACTGACACCAACGATGGGGCACTATTCCTCCCACTGATACCAACGATGGGGCACTATTCCTCCCACTGATACCAACGATGGGGCACTATTCCTCCCACTGACACCAACGATGGGGCACTATTCCTCCCACTGACACCAACGATGGGGCACTATTCCTCCTACTGACACCAACGATGGGGCACTATTCCTCCCACTGCAAAATTACAGTTATGAAGTAGCAATGAAAATAATTTTATGGTTGGGGGTCACCACAACATGAGGAACTGTATTAAGGGGTCGCGGCATTAGAAAGGTTGAGAACCACTGATCTAGGGTCTCTGCTTTCAGAAAATATATCATGTTTGGGGGTTTTGTGTAATCTTCAGGCCTTAAATGATTTTTTAAACTTGTGCAAAAACAGCTCTTGCAGCGAAAGGGATAAAGGATAAGCGTGACACTCCCCTTTCCTGACGAGCAGCCAATCAGTGCTCATTGCACTGCAAGGTCTCTCCCCTCCCTGCTAGTCCCCGGGTTTGGTGCTAGAGACAGGCAAGGAGGGGAGGAGGAGATAAACAACGCAATTTTAAATTATTAAACGTTTAAGTCGCCATAAAGCCCCTTTTGTTTTTAAAAGCCCCAGACATTCCTTAAAGCAGATTTAAATAAGGTTTTGGTTAAAAAAAAATGATCTGGACAAGTAGATTGTCATGAGGGACAAATGTCCCTGGAAAAGTAGTTTTTTCACCAATTTCCACACCCGTCTCAATGCATTCTCTGCATTCAGGTAAAAAACCTTTCAATAACACCTCCCCTTAAACACGAACTGCCATGGAAACTTCTAGATAGAAGGTGAATGCTGCAGCAAGAGTTGGTTTTGTTATTTTAAATTTTATTGGTGATTTATTTTTACCTTTTTTTTTTTTTGGCTGGAATTCTGCATTCAAATGTACATGAACCCCAACAATGAACTTCTCTTTTTTGCTCCTTTTTGGTCTATTATATATACCATTGAATGTGTATTGTTTTATCTGTTCAACCCGTGTAAAATATACCTCGATCTAGATACCAGCTGATAACTCCCTGTATTCTCTGGCTTTGCTGACTGTTGTCAGTTACATTGTTCTCAGTCCTAGCCGTGGACTACAGAATACCTCTCCCTATGTTATGGCAAAGAGGAGAGGAGGAAGTTGAATGTATTCCTGTCCTAGGGTGACAACACTGCTCCTCTGCTGATAAAGTATGATGAGTGAGTGTTGTCATCCTAGGACAGAAAGTGTGTTACTGGCAGGGTTACCAGGTGAAAATAAAGGAAATAAAAAAAGCTTGAAAAGAGAAAACGAATGCAGCCACTACATCCAAGGGTTCATGTACACTGCAGCTGACAAACTCACGTTCAGGAGCATTTCTGCATTTTTTTCAGCAGCCCCTGAACTCTCCCTAATGTTTTCCTATGTGTCCATGTACACTATGTCGTTTACAGGCAGTTGAGTTTACAGTCGTTTTTTTGAACGCACCAAATTTGCGTTCAGGAGTAGATTTTATCAGCTTTTCAAACGGTTGTAAACATGGCAAACCGCATTTATAAGCATTTGCGTTTAGAAGCATTTAACTGTTCCATATGCTGTCCAGTGCCTTTTTTTATCATCAGAAATGCATGCAAAGTGTTTTCCAGGTACTCAAATGGACCTAGTACACCAGCGCAGTCAGTTCCAGGTTTCGTGTGAAGGAAAAAAATGGTAGAACGAGCTGCATTATGCTCATGATGGGATCCATAGTGAATACAACCAGAAAAGACAGGTCATCTCAACACATACTGCTCTCTCTGCTTCTGCTCTATTTCTCTCAAAATGTCTGAAATAGTTAATTTTTTACTGTTTTTTCAGTGCATTCTGGGCATTTGGGAAGGTCTCCTGAGGTTATCTTTAAAACATGCTTCTAAACGCAAATGTGCATAAACGTGGTATGCAAAAGCGGTTTTGAGTTTTTTTAACCTACGTTTTCCAGCAGTCAGTTTCCATCATTCAGAAGAGTTTTCCAAACATCCCGTGTACATGGAACCTAAAGCACTTGTAAGCAGTATATTATTACATTTTTGTTTTGGTGTTTCGATACATTTTACCTCTTGTGGAAAGGCCAGAGTCGCCTTTATGAACAAACTATAAAAAGTCTTAGTAACGAACGACAAGCATGTCTGTGAGAAGATTTGTCAGGATTTGTAAATATTTGGAGAGGGAGGTTAATATTTTTCATGTCGCCAGAGACAAAAGATTTGGCAGAAGACGCTCTCCATTCTGCATGGGCATGAAGCTGAAGTAGGACACCTTGTCAGCAGGGCCATAGGACTGAATGCCCGTGGATTACAGAGCGACCTCATTATTTATCCTCGCCAATAATTCTGAATCACAGTGAACACTGGCCACACCTACAAAATGGATGCCACGGGTGCTCATCGCGAACGATGGGCAATATCTTTTATAACTTAAAAGGAAACAACATGGGACATCTGGCAGTCATAGTTTTTTTTTTTACTAGAGGAACAAACTTCCTGTAAAGAGGATCTTTAAACTTCAGCTGTGATGTAACAGAATAACCATCGAAGAAAAAATCCAGCGAACTATGCTACAGAAAAAACGCCATCTCATGAATCGCATTTTAGTTTCTTTCCTGGCATGAGCAAACCCAGTTTCTGAACCCATGATAATCTTCTCTTCATTTAGGGTCTTTTGCACCCCTCGACGTCCTGTGCGCTGTATTAACACACATGCGTTAACGTGGGTTTTTCGTGCGTTAAAGTGTTAGTAAACCCGCAACGGTAAAATCAGTCTGTATATGCAGTAAAGCATGCTTGTTATACTCACTGTGGAACCTAAGGGGTTAATCCTCTGCATTGTGTAAAAAGGTGGTTTGGATCCTGTCTTCTCTGATCCTCCCCTTCTTTCACAGTCCCCAATACATCTGCTGATAAAACAGAGCCTTGGGGGCAAGTTGCACATGCTCAGTTTGGTGTGTATTCCTAGAGTTTTGTTTTTTACTTGGGAGGGTGCATGTGATCAGCACAGGGCTAATCAGCTCTGTCCAGACAGAGGGTCAGGGGTCCTGCAGTCTCATAAGACAATCAGGGGAGAATGAAAACTCCTACAATCTGTAACCAGTGCTCTGCTGGACACTGATAGGAGTCACAAGACTGCTATATACTGCCGGTGAGAAAAGGTATTTAGCAGTTTATATTTACTAAAATAATTGCAGTTCTGTGTACTGTGGGAGAGCGGATACAGGGAGTGCAAGGGTCCGGGGAGAGCGGATACAGGGAGTGCAAGGGTCCGGGGAGAGCGGATACAGGGAGTGCAAGGGTCCGGGGAGAGCGGATACAGGGAGTGCAAGGGTCCGGGGAGAGCGGATACAGGGAGTGCAAGGGTCCGGGGAGAGCGGATACAGGGAGTGCAAGGGTCCGGGGAGAGCGGATACAGGGAGTGCAAGGGTCCGGGGAGAGCGGATACAGGGAGTGCAAGGGTCCGGGGAGAGCGGATACAGGGAGTGCAAGGGTCCGGGGAGAGCGGATACAGGGAGTGCAAGGGTCCGGGGAGAGCGGATACAGGGAGTGCAAGGGTCCGGGGAGAGCGGATACAGTGAGTGCAAGGGCCCGGGGAGAGCGGATACAGTGAGTGCAAGGGCCCGGGGAGGGCGGATACAGTGAGTGCAAGGGCCCGGGGAGGGCGGATACAGTGAGTGCAAGGGCCCGGGGAGAGCGGATATAGTGAGTGCAAGGGATCGGGGAGAGCGGATATAGTAAATGCAGGGTCCGGGGAACGCAGATAAAGTGAATGCAGGGTCCGGGGAACGCAGATAAAGTAAATGCAGGGTCCGGGGAACGCAGATAAAGTGAATGCAGGGTCCGGGGAACGAAAAAGAAAAAAAGTTGAACATGCTGAATTTTTCTGCACAGAAGTGCACTGGAACACGGTAAAATGCATAAAGAACACACCAAAATGCATCAAAAAGGCACTAGAGCGCACATGTCCCTATTTAAATTGAAGAAAAAGGAGGGGGAAAAAATGAACTGGAATCCTTAAAAAAAAACGCACTAGAACGCGTCAAAAAAGCACCAGAACACGCATTCAGAACGCATCTGGATTGCATTTCTATAGTGTGAACCGGCCCTTAAAGGGCCAGTTTATTGTCCTTCGGCATTTAGGGAGCCTGAACTGTGGCCATTTGGAGCAAAAGTGTCCCAAGAGCCAAATAAAGGGGGGGGGGGGGCTGCAATATTCAGAGGGGGCTGTGGTTCTGCCTCTACCTCCCCCAGAGGAATGCCCATAAATTGGGCTTCTGCCTTGGACTGAGCGGCATCAGAACTGACAGTAATAAAGACAGCAGTTTATTTCCAAACCACATCACCGATTTTAAGGCTACTTTCACACTTATCCACATTTTTACCGCATTTGCAGTGCATTTTTTACAGGCCATGTAACTCAAAAACCACAAACGCGGGTGCGTTTTGGATGCATTTTTACAGCATGTTCCATTGGTTTCAATAGGGAGGTATGTTTTTGGTGCGTTTTGTTTACAGCACCAAAAATGCAGCAAGCAGGATTTGAAAAAAAAAGCACCGGACCTGCAAAGGATCAGTGTGAAGGGTTCCATAGGAATACATGGTCAAACATATTTCTTCTGTGTGCGCAAAAGCAGCCTAACTGCGCAGAGGGTCCCCGGGGGGGGGGGAATTAACAAGCCTCATTGCCTTCAGGTGAGAGTCCTTCTTTAAGTGGTTGTAAAGGCTGAAGGTTTCTAACCTTCATGTATTCTATGCATGAAGGTAAAAACCTTTCTGTGTGCAGCCGTTCCCCCAACCCAATACTTACCCAAGCCCCATCGCGATCCAGCAATGTGAATGACAGCTTCGGCTGTGACGGATTTCTGCCTCCTCATTGGCTGAGACAGCAAGCGGGAGCCATTGGCTCCTGCTGCTGTCAATCACAGCCAGTCACCCAATGAGGAGAGAAAGGGGGCAAGGCCACGCCACAGCTCCATGTGTGAATGGACACACAGAGCAGCGGGTGCCCCCATAGCAAACTGCTTGCTGTGGGGGCACCCGACAGACAGGAAGAGCCAAAAGAGCCTGCAGGGGACCTGAGAAGAGGAGGATCCAGGATGCTCTGTGCAAAACCACTACACACAGCAGGTTGGTATAGACATGTTTGTTATTTTACAAAAAAAATGAACCTTTATAATTGCTTTAAAGCTGAATTCAAAGCAAATGGCTAAATACACACATAAAATACATATATGGGAGCTGTCTTACATGCCAAAGGATTTTGTATTTCTGTTTATCCAGTCCTGAGATTGACACAACTCTGTCACACATCACAGCCCTATCTGGCTGTGTAGTGCAGTAACACGTACAAGTCTTGACTCTCCCCACACCAGCCCCATCCGCGATTGGACAGTGAAAGGAGCAGCATCATACTGATAAGATCATCTCTATGTCACTCTGCTCTCTCCTCCTATCAGCATGCACCTTGTTAACTTGTGTACTGCAGCACAACTATTACTTCTCCCTCTCCCAGTCTAAACTCTGCTGTACAGGGGCTACAAGAAGCGGATTTCAGGTAATATCCAGGTACTTACACTGAAACTAAGTGAAACATAAACGTATTGATTATATTAATGAATACAGAGCTGCCTTTTTTGTATCTTTTAACCTGTTCACACCAGCCATAGGTATACATGTGGCTGCCTGGCAGGTGGGCTTTAAAGTGTTACTAAACCCACAACAGTAAAATCAGTCTGTATATGCAGTAAAGCATGCTTGTTATACTCACTGTGGAACCTAAGGGGTTAATGCATGTAAAAAGGCTGTTTGATCCTGTCTTTCTTGCCCCTCCTCTTGTTCAAATGTTCACTCTAAGACAGACTGAGCCCTTCTGCACATGCTCAGTTTAGTGTGTATTGCTAAAGAGGTTGTTTTTTTTCCCCTTGGAGAGTGCATGTGATCAGCACAGGGCCAATCAGCACTGTCCAGACAGAGGTCAGGGGTTTTGCATCCTCCTAGAGCAGAAACAAAACTCCTCCTACAAGCTTTAACCAGTGCTCTTCTTAAGTCACAAGGCTGATCTAACTGCTGATGAGAAAAGGTACCGAGAAATTTAGATTTACTAAAATAATTGCATTTCCATGTTCTGTGTACTGTGGGAGACCAGATATAGTGAATGCAGGCTCCTGGGTTTAGTAACACTTTAATGCAAGTGGCCACATACATGCGTCCATGGAGAATGACTTTTCTGTGCTGAAAGTGCACTCATGACCAGGAGCAGCTCCTGATGTACACTTTCAATTAGGAGCTTCTGATCATGTGACCACTGTGACAGCCAATCACAGTGGTTAGAAGCTCTGAAAGCCAACCTCCGCCTTCTTGCACTTAGAACCTCCTAAAGGGCCGAGGGTGCCAGAAAGGGGTTAAATCTGCCTTGAGCTCAAAGTATGTCCTTCAGGACAAGGTGCCAGGTTCTGCCCGGCATGCCAGCTGTAGTAAACGGCAGTATGATAAAATCCTGCAGTGTTCAGTAACTAGCAGTCTGAGTGTGCCAAGACAGGAATGCCCATTGATCCCGGACTTGCTTTTTAGCTGGGGGGCCACGAGCGCCCACAAGACACACCTGGTACATGTGGCTCTAATCGGAGAACACTGCTGGCATAGAAGTGCTGCTGCAGAAACCCAATATCACACAGAGGTCAGACAACGCTGGCACACACCAGGGCGGGCACCACCTTCACCAACTGCACTCCCTGCTATGTAACATATGGTAGACCTGCACTGCCCTATACATAGCCTCATACGTGTCCATGACAGGGGAGGGATCTACAACACCCGCTACGGGGCCACACACCCTTCAGGGCCCCTATGATGTTTATTTAACCCTTACTGACCCAGCAGACACATTGTGACACCGCTAATGTGGATCTACCGACAGACACCTGCAAGATCTGGTTCCATTGTATCGGATGTCTCCATTCACAGCATTCCTCGATCGTTTCCTGGGGGCATTATAGATCATATACACCCCCCAGTATTGCTGGATCACACATACCTTCATATAGCCTGGTGTTAGGATCACTAATACAAACAAATCACACAGATGACACAAGCTGGCTGGAAAGTGCAAAAACACACACTAAATAAATAACAAATTGTGTGTGTATAATATATATATATATATATAAAAATAAAATATATACACACATACATATATCTATTAAACAGCAAAACCTGTGTGTATGGAGATCTCCCCAGCCTTTGCAGCGGCTCTGTATAATTCCTCTAGATCACAAGGCAATATACATGATCACAGGCACCCCCATAGGATCAGATGCAGTGCAGGTTCCCTGCCCCTACATGCAGAGTCACCTCTCTGTACATCCATGTCGGCGGCCCATTCCCGCACAGCCCGGGACACAACACATTACACACGCTGAGACATTTGCAGGGATCGTCCTTCTCACCTTCCTCCAGCTGCTCCCCCGATCGCTGACCGTCCCCTGACTCCCAGCCGCAGCTCCCGACACCGCCCACATTTTGCCCGCCCACCACATTTCCCCCCTAACCACACCCAAGCACTCCATGGTCCCTCCCAACCACGCCTCCCGGCCGGGTGCGCTGCACGGGACCACGCCCCTCCCTGTGTGTATGGTCGCAGAGGACGCTGATCACTGACCGTACACAGTCATTACTGGCTGTGCCCCAGGGCTGTGGGAAAGGGCGTACCACCTATCCTCCTGTACGGGGCCCAGGCCAGCAGGGGGGCCCGTGCAGCGGGACGAATGAGATGTGGGCAGGGAGGGTGATCAGCACAGTGGGGGAGGGGGCAGTTACTGAAACCAATCCCCTGTAAGTCTCTCTCTGCAGCAACTGAAAGCTGCAGAGCGAGCCATACAGGGGATCAGTTCCAGTAATTGCCACACCCACCCAAACCCATCACCCTTCTGGTGTACCATACGTTTCCCCACATTTACCAACCCTTCTTTCCTGAATGAACACAATGAGTTATTGGTACTGATCACTCACTGTGTTCATTCATAACGAAAGCATAGTAAACAGGTTTTTTTTGGGGGGGGCTGTCAGGTTGGCTGTATGGGGCACCGTGGTTTCTAACAAGTGCCCACTAAGGTTGCCACATCATGGAGCACACTAATTACACAGGCTCTGGGGCTAATGTATCGCAGATAAGGCTCTAATGCAGGCCATACGTGGGTCGAATTCCGAACACTTTTTTTGAAAACATTCGCTCAGTAATCCGATAGTGCCTTCAATGATTTCGAAAAATCGGCTGACCAAGTCATAAAGTTCACCACGTATAACAGGCAAAACTTCTGCTCCTCCAGGTCACGGCTCGTGGTACGGTCACGGTACGGGAGGAATAGCTGTGGGGGATGGAGTGGTAGGAGGAGTGGAGGAGATTGGCAGTTAGCAGAGAGCGGGGTAAGTTTCCCTGAAGAGATGGGTTTTCAGGGAGCGCCTAAAGGAGAGGAGAGTAGGTGATAGTTGGATGGACTGGGGTAGGGAGTTCCAGAGGATGGGTGAGGCCCTGGAGGTGAAGTCTACATGAGTTTGTCAGCGATTGGACCTGGGGCTGGAAAGACAGATTGGAGTCTAGGATGACACCTAGTACTCTGGCTTGCGGGGAGGGACTGATGGTGGTGTTGTTGGTCGTGATGGAGAAGGCGGGGGGGGGGGGCGGGCTGGGGGAAAGCTAGGAGCTCAGTTTTGGAAAGGTTCAGTTTGAGGAAGTGGAGTGACATCCAATCCGATATGTCGCTCAGTAGGCTTGTGATACGGGTGGAGGCTGAAGAGGTGAGGCGAGGGGTGAAGACACCAAGTAAAATCCCATCATTTCCAATGGCCCCTGTTCACACTTGAGCGTTCTGTAGCCTGTAGCAAAACGCCTGTCATTTAAAAAAGTACTTGCGCCACTTTTCAGGCAAATCTGAGTGTTTTGCCCCCATAAACGTGAATGTAAAAATCCTCAATACTGTAGTGGGTATGAGCATTTTTTTAAACATTTTTTTTCAAGTTTTTTTTTCAGGTGCTTTCAGCTCAAACAGCAGCTATTTCTATTGGCCACAGAAAAACGTCTAAGAGAAAAACGCCTATAATATTTGCAAATCTGCTAAAAAAAAAAAAAGAACACTCAAAAACGTCTGAAAAAAAACCACTTGAAAAAAACACCTAACAAATGCTCAACTCAGTGTGAACAGGGTCTACCCCTAGGCTCACACCTAAGCATTTTCTGCAGCATTTTGCTTTTTGCAGAAACACAGTACAGTCCATTTAACATGATTTCCTATAGGACATGTTCACACCTGTGCGTTTTCACCCAGTGCATTTTTTGGAAAGGGTCAGAGAATTATTAAAATGCAAATCTTTACGTTTTTGGTTCAATAAACCTCAATGGAGACGCAGAACTGCATGTAGTGTGTTTTTGATGTGTTTTGCGTTTTAATCTGGCCAGCAACAAGTTTGAAAAAAGCAAAACATCAAAAACGCATGTGCAAAAATGCAAAATGCATCGCAAAAAGCACTGCAGAAATGGATCAAACGCAAACTGCATGGGTGTGAACCTAGACTTACTTGAGTATAACAAAAATAATTGTACCACTCAGCAGTAGGAGTCATCTTCCCTTCCCTGCATCAAACATTGAAACCATCAAATGCTGGAATCTCAAGAGCCGGTTCACACCAGAATGCGGTTCGGAAAACCTGCATTCTATGTGCATTTCCGGCACCGCGTTCAAAACGCACCGCACTAGCAGTTTTCAGTGGATATCAGTGCAATTCTAATAACAACCCAAACGCAGGTAACAAATGCAGAGTGCTTGCCTGCACTTCATTGCATGGTACAGACGTACCATGCAATTCAGTTGCTTTGCGTTTTGTAAAGTAGCGCATGCCCTACTTTTACTGCGGGCCGGCGTGATTTCAGCCCATTCATTTAAAAAGACTGAAATCGCACTGCACTCAGATTGCATGTGAATCACACAAGAACACACAGCTCAGTTACACCACAATCTCTGCATTCCCTGGGCGTTTCTGCATGTTCATCTGTTTGCATTTTTAGTGCACTTGCGGTTTGTTTTTTGGAATAATTTTTAATTTATTTTCTTTGCTAAGTTGCATTTATTTTTATTTTATTTATTTCAGGTACTTATATAGCGCCATCCATTTACGCAGCGCTTTACATATATATGTTGTACATTCACATCAGTCCCTAACCCTCAAGGGGCATACAATCTAAGGTCCCTAACTCACATTCATACATACACATATTAGGGCCAATTTATACAGGATCCAATTAACCTACCAGCATGTCTTTGGAGTGTGGGAGGAAACTGGAGTACCCAGAGCAAACCCACGCAGGCACAGGGAGAACATGCAAACTCCAGGCAGGTGGTGCCATGGTTGGGATACGAACCAACGACCCTAGTACTGCCAGGGTGAAGTGCTAACCATTTAGCAACTGTGCTGCCCATTTACATGTTTGTATGCAGTCATGTGCGTTTGTTACACGTTTGCATGTTTTCCTGCATGTTTGTCATGTGTTTGCATACGTATATTTGTGTTTGCAATGCAGAAAAAGGCAGCATGATGCACTTTTTTTACACATACAAGAAAGCAGTGCAGTGGTGTAAACTAGACTCATTGGAACACAGTTATTTTTCTTGTGTATGTATTTTTGCTGCGTTTAAAAATGCACCTGACTGCATCTGGTGTAAACAAGCCCTAAAAGAACAAATTCCTCTCCATGCTGGACAAATGCTTTAGTAACATGCTTTCTCCTTTACCACCAACACAACCAACTGCTTCAGCCTGGGACAACTTCCTACTCAAAACTCAGAATTTGGAATTAAGAACTTGGAAGTGGGAACTCGGAATTCGGAACTTGGAATTCGGGAACTCGGAATTTGGAATTCAGGGAAGTGGCTAAAGAAGAAAGATGTTCAATTAAAAGATATAATGGTGGGAGAAGAATTGTGTCCACTTAGTGAACTGGAAAGTAAGAGGGATATATTTATGAGAATGGATGAGTGGCAGAATGGTGACTAAAACATTTTGTAGGTAGTATCCCAATGCCATTAAGAAAAAAAGAAGATTGGAACCCCTTTGAGCACTTATTAGATATAAGAGGAGGTGGGAAGCACGGGATCACTAAAATATATAAAATTCTCAGGATTAATCACGGTTATAAGGCCACTATTTACAGAGAAGTGGAAAAGGGATTTAGAAGTAATAATTGATGAGGGAAAACAAAAGAAAATATATAGTTTAATTCACGGGAATGCAAATATGAAGGAAATGGAAATGAATTATATGTGTTTAGTAAGATGGTATATTGCACCGAATGTAGCGTATAGAATAAGTGGAGAAAACTCACCTTTATGTTGTCGGGGATGTGGAGAGAGAGGTACAATGATACACTTATGGTGCGAGTGTCACAAAATTCAAGAATACTGGGAGGGCATAATGAGTATAATTCAGGAAATAACAGAGGTAAATATTCCTAAGGACCCCAACACTTGCCTTCTTTTTGGTACTGAGTATTCGGTTAAAAAATATAAAAAAAACTGGATTATTGTATTATCTAAATGCAGCGAAGGGACTGATACCCAAGTTTTGGAGGAAACAACAGGCACTGAAAATAAAGGATTGGGTAGAAAGAGTGGAGAAGATATATAGAATGGAGGAACTTTACCATATGGAGGAAGATCAAATGGAAATATTTC
Source organism: Staurois parvus (assembly GCF_062004578.1). Classification (NCBI taxonomy): domain Eukaryota; kingdom Metazoa; phylum Chordata; class Amphibia; order Anura; family Ranidae; genus Staurois; species Staurois parvus. The sequence continues at coordinate 89,927 of NW_028319494.1, read as the reverse complement.
GTACAAGTTGGGAAAAGTGGGTACAGTTTAAAAAGTCAGAGGCATACCTAGAATATGTGAAATAGGGAAAAGAAGGGAAAGGGGATAACTATAGTACAGTATAATACCAGTAATAGCTAAGGATCAGGATTTCTAGAATGAAGTTAAAAATGCATAATCAAAGGTTGGGGGGGATAGGAAAGGGGAGGGGTAAAAGGTCACCGAGAGTAGGGTTATTTCTGGGGAGTGTTATGACAGAAATGGGTAATGTATACTATCTGTTTTTATTAGCTTTTGTACAATTAATATGGTGATTTGAAAAACAATAAAATATTTAAAAAGGAATTTGGAACTCGGGATTTGGAACTCTGGATTTGGAATTCAGAACTCGGAATTTGGAACTTGGAATTTGGAATTCGGAATTCAGAATTTGGAACTCAGAATTTGGAATTCGGAACTCGGGATTTGGAGTTCGGAACTTGGAATTGGTAACTTGGAATTTGGAATTCAGAACTCTGAACTTGAAATTCAGAACTCAGAATTTGAAACTCAGAATTTGGAACTATTTGGATATATTTTATCTAAACCACACCAAAAACTCAATGGTAATAGGTACTTATGAGATTTCTTTCTTGTAAAAAATTCTTCATTTTTTTAAGCTCCTCTGTGTTGCGCTTTGTTGAACCTCTTTGAACAAAAATTTTGAATTACAGCACACAAAAGAGAACACAGAAGGTACAATATGGCCAACCCTCTGAAGAGAAAGGGCCTCTCCCAGGGCAAAAGGCTCCTGACAGAGGCAAAGTACACCATGGTTCCCCTAGGCCAAAGCTAGGTGGACCTCACTCCTTAGGAACCAGCAAAACTGGCCATCTAAGTACTTGGTGAAAGGCTCTTCTGAAAAAAGACCCCTCTTGACAGGGAAAGGCAAAAGGCCTGAAGGCCACAGAACCTCCCCCCAACATCAGGGCAGGCCCCCGCTTACCTGCACCCTCCATCTCTGTGCAACACAAAAAAAAACCATAGTGCAGTGTAAGTGTTTGTGAATAAATAATTGACTAACAAAAAAAAAGTGGCATGTGCAATTTGCTGTGGGCCTTTCAGCCAGCATAAAAATTGTGCTGACTGGCCAAAAGTCCCAGACAAATGCATAGTGCAGGAACAGCATAAGGTGACGTGAGCTAGCACTGTGAAATAGCTTGGTGTCATGCAACCTGAAAGTGTTTTTCCAGCACCCCAGGGATGCCACCCCCAGGAGGCACATCACCAGAAGCTCCTTGTACCTCCCAGTCCCAGGCCAAACATATGCAGCCCCATTTAAATTCAAAAGGAATTAGAACTTAGGGAGAACCCTGCCATCAATCTGGGACAAGCCTAGTAAATCAGGCCAGATTCAACCCAGGAGGAGAAGGGTCCCTTCCACCATTCCCACCTTATTACATCAGGAAAAATACTAACCAGCACCCCCCAGTCCAAAGACACCAGCTCTCTTTCTCCTAATAACTGATAAGAACAGATACAGGAAAGGACTAGTTAAAGCAAAGTTCCTCTCACTCTGTAAAAAAATAAAAGTCAGCAGCTTAAAAAAACTGTAGCTGCTGACTTTTAAAAAACAGACACTCACCTGTCCCACGATCCTGCGTTGCCCCCGCCACAGCCCGTTTCACAGGCAGTCCTGTATTCCAGGCCGGCATCTTCAGTGTGGGTACCCGGCTGTGACAGCTTGCGGCTTTACAGCCGGGTGCCCACTGCGCATGTGCGAGTAGTGCAGCGCTTCCTGAATGGTCCTGTAGTCTTCTGGGACCTGTCACATGTCCCAGAAGACTACGGGGAGGGAGGGTACGAGGACAACTTCCATTTCCGATCGCCTATACAATTGCAGTGGGAGTGGGTACCTGTCAAAATTCGGGTCCCCCCCTCCTTCGCTCCCCAAAAGTGCCAATCCTTAATGGGGAGCGGGGGACCAATCTCTCCCCTTTTGGGTGGAACTCCACTTTAATGACGGACATCCTTCAGCTAGAAAATAAGGTGGGCTCTGCCTGATTTGCTGCAGCTTCTAATGCACATTGTGAGCAGCCCACAGTGTTCAGTGAAATCAGAGTAAGAAATGTCATTACATAACAAGAGTCTGTAAAACCGTGCAAGAAAGAAGGGAATGCTGAAGTTCAACTTAAAGCGCTAGTAAACCGTAGTAGTAAAAATAAAAATAAAAGATTTTCCCCTGCAAGGTAATGTCATAATGTGTATTGCATACTAGCACAATATGGAAGACGTACCTGAGAATGAAGTCCTCCAGCGGCGTGCTGTTACCAAGCAAGAGGCTTCCATCTTCACCTGGTCCTTCTTCCAGGTTCCCAGTGTGCAGCCACTTGAATGGCTGAAGCCGTGATGACGTCACTCCTGTGCGGGAGCTATGGCTGCGGCACACAAGTCTGAAGGAACGGCATACATGTGATGTCACCAGCTGCCACTCACTAGAATATCTCCTAAACGGTGCACATTTTGGAGATATTCATTTTACCTACAGGTAAGCTTTAATAGAAGCTTGAATAAATGAGTTTACTACTTTAAAGAATTCCAGTATAGGGGGTTTGTTTAGTAGGTACACGGAAAAAATACAGGCCTGGGCTACAACTTACTCACTAAGTCCACAATTCAAATCCAAATTTTGATTTGTGGAAATGAAAGCAGCCCTCTTCACTGACATGACAGACTCTCAGGAGTGCCAGGAATTTGCAGGGGACAGAGAAAGCTTCAGCCGGGCACACTGCGTCGGATATAGGTGTACGTCTAGTCCATTCTGTTCTCTATCCCATGTACGCCTTCAGTCTACAAAAGAATTCATCCACATTCATATTGGGTGAGTATTCTCATATCTGTGCAGCTTTTGTCACGTTTGAGTGTGTTTGTATGAAATGTAGGTCAGAATATTCACACAAATACATTTTTCGGGGGTTTGACCTGCAATTATGGTGTGCGTCATTTCACTCCTGGGAGATTCCAGTGGGGTGTTTAGCTGCCTGGGGCCCATGGCGCCCGTCTCACACAGACTAAGGTCTTATTCACACATACGTACTGAAACATATGTCCATGTGAATTGTCTTCAGAGGTCTGGGATGCACAGGTGTCACGTGCAGGGGCACGCAAGCAGCTTGTTCAAATCAAAGACAGGTGGCTGGCTGTACAGAGCAGCATGTCCATGAAGAATGTACATCCGTGCAGGTCCGATGTATGGAGCACAATGCAGTCTGCCTGCATTCTGATCTCCTGATTCATTTGTTAGACCCAAAAGGATGTGCATTTTACTGCTGCTGCTTGTTTGGGCTTGTTTGGGAGACCAGTGCCCACTGGTCCTTCTCTAAACCATCGGGGATCAGCACTGTACACATCCCATCCACACAAGCAGCAGTAAAATGCTCCACCTAAGGGGGTCTTCCTGAAACTGCTGGGTAAAGGAAGATGGGGGATATTTCATTCTGGATTGTACCATATTTAGAGTGCCAGCACAGGCAAGATCTATGACAGCAACACTACAATGTGCCCTCCTGCCCCCCCCCCCCCATACTGTGCTTTGCTGACCCCCCTGTACTGTTCCCTCCTGAGCCCCCTGTACTCCTGTACTGTGTTTTGCTGACACCCCTGTACTGTTCCCTCCTGAGCCCCCTGTACTGTGCCCTGCTGATGCACCTGTACTTTAGCCTGCTGACCTTCCCCCATGCCCTGCCCTGCTGACTCTTGTGCTCTGCTCTAATGACCTTTGTACTTCTCCCTACTGACCTCTGTCCACTGCCTTGCTGACACCTGTTCTCTGCCCTACTGACTCCTCTTCAATGCCCTGCTGACCCCCTGTACACTGCCCTACTGACTCCCTATTCACTTCCCTACTGACCCCCTGTCCTCTACTCTACTAATCCCCTGTCCTCTACTCTACTAATCCCCTGTCCTCTACTCTACTAATCCCCTGTCCTCTACTCTACTTACCCCCAATCCTCTGTCCTACTGACCTCTGTACACTACCCTACATATTACTGACCTCTGTACACTGCCCTACAAACTACTGACTTCTGTACTCTTCCCTATTGACAGGGCTGGGCTCCTGCTACTTAACAAGCAACTCTTTAATTTCAGTGCTCAGACACTGCTCAGCTGTCTTACCTGGATACCTTACTGACTTACCTGGATACCATCACCTGCCTCATTAGTCCAGCCTACAGCCAGCCCTTTTTAGAAGCTTGGCTCATTTCCTTTTTGCCCTTGCGCGGTCTATGATCTCCAGTGTGTTCCTGCGTAGCCTGGCTGACTTCTCTTCTGATTCCTGTTACTGATTTTTAGCTCCTGACTACACTGACTTCTGGTTTCCTGACTCTGGCTCGCCTGATAACCTGCTCTGGCATCCAAACCCTGGCTTCTGTTTTGACTACGTTCCTGATCTATGTTATATTTGCTATTTCATTAAATGTGAAAGTTTAACTGCACTTTCTGTCTCTGCCTAGTTCATGGTTCATGACACCTGCATCCTATTGTACTCTATAGTCTGCCTTACATCTTACCGACCTCTATATACTGCCCTACTTCCTACTGACTTCTGTACACTGCCCTACATCCTAGTGACTTCTGTTCCCCGTCTGAGGAGGGCTGCACCCCTGGAACATTTCCTTTTGGTTGTCGCTGTCCTGGTACCCTTGGCTTCCCTTTTGGCTCTGCATGTCCTGAGGCGCTGGAGAGTGCGTGCGACTTCTGTACACTGCCCTACATCCTAGTGACTTCTGTACACTGCCCTACATACTTGTGACCTCTGCACACTTCTATACATACTTCTGACCTCTGTCTACTGCCCTATATCCTACTGACCTCTGTACACTGCCCTACATACTACTAACCTCTGTATACTGTCCTACATACTGCTGACCTCTGTACACTGCCCTATATCCTACTGACCTCTGTATACTGTCCTGCATACTACTGACCTCTGTACACTGCCCTATATCCTACTGACCTCTGTACACTGCCCTACATACTACTGACTTCTGTACAGTGCTCCACATACTACTGACCTCTGTCTACTGGCCTATTGCCTACTGACCTCTGTCTAGCACCCTACATCCCGCTGACATCTGTAAACTGCCCTACATCCTACAGACCTCTGTACACTGCCCTACATACTACTGACCTCTGTACACTGCTTTACATACTACTGACCTCTGTACACTGCCCTATATCCTACTGACCTCTGTACACTGCCCTATATCCTACTGACCTCTGTACACTGCCCTACATCCTACTGACCTCAATACACTGCCCTACATACTACTGACCTCTCTACACTGCCCTACATACTACTGACCTCTGTACACTGCCCTATATCCTACTGACCTCTGTACACTGCCCTACATACTACTGACCTCTGTACACTGCCCTACATACTACTGACCTCTGTACAGTGCTCTACATACTACTGACCTCTGTCTAGCATCCTACATACTACTAACCTCTCTACACTGCCCTACATACTACTGACCTCTGTAAACTGCCCTACATCCTACAGACCTCTGTACACTGCCCTACATACTACTGACCTCTGTACACTGCTTTACATACTACTGACTTTTGTACACTATCCTATATCCTACTGACCTCTGTACACTGCCCTACATACTACTGATCCCTGTACACTGCCCTACATACTACTGATCTCTGTACACTGCTCTATATACTACTGACCTCTGTACACTGCCCTACATCCTACTGACCCCTGTACACTGCCGTACATATTACTCACCTCTGTACACTGCATACATACTACTGACCTTTGTAGACTGCCCTACATCCTACTGACCTCTGTACACTGCCCTACATACTTCTGACCTCTGTACACTGCAATAAATCCTACTGACCTCTGTACACTGCCCTACATCCTACTGACCTATGTACACTGCCCTACATCCTACTGACCTATGTACACTGCCCTACATTCTACTGAACACTGTACACTGCCCTACATCCTACTGACCCCTGTTCACTACTCTACATATTACTGACCTCTATACACTGCCCTACATCCTACTGACCTCTGTACACTGCCCTACATCCTACTGACCTCTGTACACTGCCCTACATACTTCTGACTTCTGTAAAGTGCACCACATACTTCTGACCTCTGTACACTGCAATAAATCCTACTGACCTCTGTACACTGCCCTACATCCTACTGACCTATTTACACTGCCCTACATCCTACTGACCTATGTACACTGCCCTACATCCTACTGAACTCTGTACACTGCCCTATGTCCTACTGACCCCTGTACACTGCCCTACATGCTACTGACCTCTGTACACTGTTATACATACTACTGACCTCTGTACAGTACCCTACATCCTACTGACCTCTGTACACTGCCGTACATTTTACTAACCTCTGTACACTGCCCTACATCCTACTGACCTCTGTAACACTGCCCTACATACTACTGACCTCTGTACAGTGCCCTACATACTACTGACCTTTGTATACTGCCCTACATACTACTGACCTCTGTACACTGCCCTACATACTACTGACCTTTGTATACTGCCCTACATACTACTGACCTCTGTAGGCTGCCCTACATACTTCTGACCTCTGTACACTGCCCTACATACTTCTGACCTCTGTACACTGCCCTACATACTTCTGACCTCTGTACACTGCCCTACATACTACTGACCTCTGTACACTGCAATAAATCCTACTGACCTCTGTACACTGCCCTACATCCTACTGACCTCTGTACACTGCCCTTCATACTACTGACCTCAGTACACTGCTCTACATAGTACTGATCCCTGGACACTGCCCTACTGTAAGAAAACCTCAGTACATGTTGGAAGGAGAAGGCTGGCACATGCTCATACTTATGTGCATGCTCATAATTCTGAGCAAAAGTTCAATACAAAACAGGTATGGTCACACTCATGCAAACAAATTAGCTGTGCAGAAAACATATGCAAATGCGCAAGAGTATGAGCACTGGCGCCAAATAGCCTGTTTAAGCTGCACTCAGACATTGATGGATTGCCGAGTGGCCTTCAGCTAGTCCCTGCTTTATGAGAGCCTTGACCTGCTATACCTGCTTACTTGTGCACGACTTGGCTTGTTCCTGACCTGTCCTTGGATTTCTGCTTGCCTACTGTGACCTTGGCTTGTATTCTGACTCTGTTCCTGTCTTGCATTCCTGTATCTTGCTGCCCGGCTGTATACCAATCCCTGCTCCTATCCTGACTCTGTCTCCACCTGATGTTCCTGTACCTTGCTGCCCAGCTGTTGATGACCTTTTGGGTTGTGTCCTGGCTACACTCCTGTCTGCCAAGCAAATGTCACCATGTTCCAGTTCCTGCCTGGTGATCTACGTTCATCTGTTTCCTGCAAACTCCAACTGGCGCTACCTGCTTCACCAGCCCTCGTGCCACTCTGTGTCCCCACACTCCCTGTCATCACTACCAGGGGTGTTGGACAAGAGGTGCAAGAGAAGCCCCCTCTTCAGCTCGATCTCCATCAGGTACGTGACACCTACATACTACTGCCCTCTGTATACTGCACTACATACTACTGACCTCTGTACACTGCCCTACATCCTACTGACCTCTGTACACTGCCCTACATACTACTGACCTCTGTATACTGCCCTACATACTGCAGACCTCTGTACACTGCCCTACATCCTACTGACCTCTGTACAGTGCCCTACATCATACCAACCTCTGTACACTGCCCTACATCCTACTGACCTCTGTACACTGCCCTACATCCTACTGACCTCTGTACACTGCCCTACATACTACTGACCTTGGTACACTGCCCTACATACTACTGACTGCTGTATACTGCCCTACATACTACTGACCTCTGTACACTGCCATACATCCTACCAGGGGCGGACTGACAGCTCATGGGACCCCCGGGCAATAGGGGATCATGGGGCCCCTGTGTCCTTGCCGAAACTCAAAAAAGCCTATGAAAAAGGTACCAGGGGCATCTCATGGGGCCCCCTACTGACCCCGGGCCCTCGGGCAGTGCCCGAGTTTCCAAATGGTCAGTCCTCCCTGCATCCTACTGACCCCTGTACAATGCCATACATCCTACTGACCTCTATACACTGCCCTTCATCCTACTGACCCCTGTACCCTGCCCTACATCCTACTGACCTCTGTATACTGCCCTACATCCTACTGACCTCTGTATACTGCTCTGCATTCTACTGACCTCTATACACTGCCCTACATACTACTGACCCCTGTATACTGTCCTACATCCTACTGACCTCTGTATACTGCTCTGCATTCTACTGACCTCTATACACTGCCCTACATACTACTGACCCCTGTATACTGTCCTACATCCTACTGACCTCTGTACACTGCCCTACTGTAAGAAAACCTCAGTACATGTTAGAAGGAGAAGGCTGGCATATGCTCATACTTACTGTATGTGCATGCTCATAATTCTGAACAAAAGTTCAATACAAAACAGGCATGGTCACACTCATGCAAACAAATTAGCATGTGCAGTATGTAAAGTGCGCCGTAACTTGATGGCACTATATAAATACCTGTAATGAAAAAATAATTCAATGCTTTCTCCTGCTTTAACTTCTTTTCTGCCTCCTTTCTCCTCTCTCTACCTATAGTTATGTAACGCCATCCAGTGTAGATTGTCTTTGTTTTATAGGTAGAGGCTTGCTAGAAGCCTGGGTGTAAATCAGCCTGGGGACTGAGTCAGCAAGGTTACTTCAGGTTAATGCTGGAGGGCTCTACAGGTCAGTTCTCTGATACCTCCCCCTGCTCTAGAGACTTGGAGAAGTTTCTATAAGCCAGTAGGTGGGGGTGAGGAGGGGCTGATCTACATACTTAAGGCAATCTGGCCAATCCCCAGGCAGGAGGCCTGGCATCTTGGCAAGGTAACCCCTCAATATGACAGAGCCTGGTCAGCAGGGGAGTTGGGTGGAAGATGAAGTGAGGAAGTGCTGTTGGTGTGGAGCCTGGGAGGGGGCCTCAGAGGAGGGAGGTCTACCTACAGGCTAGGAGCTGGAAAAAGGGACCTCCGCTGTCTACAGTCTACAGGAAAGGACAGCCTGCCAGACATGGAAGAAGCCAACCTACCGTAAGGCCTCAAAGCAGCTTCACCTTTAGGTGAGTACCTCTACACCCCCTGGGCCTACAAGGGAGAGGGCGGTCAGGCGCATTACCCAACTAGTTCTCCCTGGGACTGCATTGTTTGCGAGTCTAGTAGTCCCTTGCCCTGGGATACTTTCAAAACAGCCAGGTAGATAAGAAGATTTTCATCTGGGGTCTGAGGAGGTTCATTTAAGGGGACCTTGATAATACTGTGTGTTGATTCTTTAGAAGATAAGAGCCATTCCTGTTGGAGTAGAGAGCCTAGACCTGTTCTTATATACTTTTTGCTGGATTTCTGACTTTTTGTACCTAAGAAGTTGTCTTCCAAGTTGTTTCAGTTCCATTGGGTATCTTATATACGCCTAGATCCCATCCAAGTTGTTTACCCCTAATAAAACAACAAAAAACAAGCTCATGGACTGGTTACTGATTTTGGATGCAAGTGTGGAAATGCGTGTTGCCTGGATGTGCAGAACTTAAGGGGGACCCAAAAACTCAGCAATACAACAGTTACAAACTTCTGGGGGTGTGGAGAAACATGGTGAGACAGTTTTGTGTTCTGCCAGTCACAACCAGAGAGAAATGCTCTTGTGACTTATTTTATGTCTGCTGTGTACAATGTACAGTATCTGTTACGGGAAATCCACTATGTAGTCACTGTGGCTCTTATTAACAATGAATGTCTGCTATGTCCTCTGTTCCACTGTATTTTCACCTCTTCTTAAATAAAAAAAAAATCTTATTTAAAAAAAATGTGAATTTAAAAAAACACCTCTAAACTATTATATTATATTATATTATCAGCAAAATTTCTCTTGTCTTATTTCCGCAGTGTACACTTATCACCATTAGATGCTATTATTGATGAAAATGATGTTTATAAAGAAATTGAACTGTTCCATAAAACGGTAAAAATAACAAAACCACAAATGTAATATTTTGCAACTTTCAAATCATTCTGTGGTATCTGCTCTGGTTTTCCTTTTTTGGCCTTTACCCTCTGTTTTCACCTGATGATCTGGCCAGTAACATACCTTCTGTATTAGGGCTCATGCACATTGAGCATTTGGTTTTCTCCCCTGATCGTCTTATACTCCTGGCAGGAAAAAGCAGCTTAAAAACCCGCCTAAAGCCATGTATTGTATGCGCATTTAGGCACATTAAGCGTTTATGAATTCCACTGGCCAGAATAATCATTTATTCTAGCCATTGGAATAAATGAACACTCAACACATTTCAGCGCATTTGGACAAGTTTACACGCATCAAGCATTTTTTCTGCCCAAAAGCTCCTCTCCTGAATGTGCTAATGAAGGCTTTTTTTTTCCAACCTATAATTGCTCCTCCTATAATATGCCTACAAATGCCTATGTGTCCATGGACACATTTGATAACATAGAGGTGAAATTACTGTCTGAAAAAAATGCCTGTAAAAGCTCATGCCAGTGTGCACGAGTCCTAAGTGGGCTTACACTCTGGATGGAGGAGCTAAAGAAACACCATCGGACATCAGCATTGTCATTCTAGCAGCATAGGAGTGTTAGATGCACTAGCAGATTTTGATACACTAACTAATGGAGGTCAAACTCCAGTTAATACTTTTTAAACAGTCAGAACAAAAGCTTTGTTCCTTTTGGGAAAATGATTTTACATAACTAAATAAAAGCTGATCATTGTAACTGCCCCGATCAGTGGTCACTGGTTTGTCTCAACCCTCTAACTGCTACATCTGCAGAACAGCTTGTTAAAAACACAGGTAATGCACCAAACTATTCAAAGCATAAATAAACTCAATCAACATGAAATATTTTTAACCCTTAAGCTACTAGAGCCTTAGTAAATAGATAGGAAGATATGATATGTTTCTTGTTTTAACCTTTTTTCAGTGTAAAACCTTTTTTTCTATTTATGATTATTTTTGAATTATCTTTTTTTATTTTACATTTACAATATAAAACAGATGAACACTGCCACCTCCAGATGAAGGTTAATGTTATCAATGAAGCCTCCAGCTTGCATGTGACCACTATGTCATAGCTGTTTGGTTTTTTTTGTAAGTTTTGGATAGAGTGGGGAGGGGTTAGCGCTCCCGTCGGTTTTATTGCTGTCTGTGCTCCCATTAGGGAGATTCACCCTCTCTATTTGTCCTGTTTACCATCATCATTGAAAGTAAAAGAAAAACACAAATTTTGGGTTGTCCCCAGAACAGTAATAGAGGGGAAATCTTCCAATGAGGACACTAGTTCTAGTGACCCTGATGACAACCTGGGAATCCCTCACTTTGGAGGGATTTTCTCTCACTTTCTGTTTTGTCTGTAGGACAGGAAATGAAGAGAAATCTCCCCAATGGGACACAAAAAAACATGAGGGGTTATAACCCCTTCTTTGGAATTCCCTAACTTGGGAATTCCAGAGTGAGGTTTGGATACCTGCCAGCGAAACTTGGATATCTGAGAGCGAAACTCGGATATCTGAGAATGAAACTTGGATATCTGAGAACGAAACTTGGATGTCTGAGAATGAGGCTTGGATATCTGAGAATGAGGCTTGGATGTCTGAAAATGAGGCTTGGATGTCTGAAAATGAGGCTTGGATATCTGAGAATGAGATTTGGATATCTGAGAACAAGGCTTGGCTACTGGAGAACGAGGCTTGGCTACTGGAAAATGAGGTTTGGATATCTGAGAACGAGGCTTGGCTACTGGAAACCGAGGTTTGGATATCTGGGAACGAGGCTTGGCTACTTGAGAACTGAGGTTTGGATATCTGAGAACGAGACTTGAGAAGCATAGCCTCATTCTGTTTCCTCTAGAACTAGGAAGACAGACAGAGCAGAGATGATGCCTAGAGCAGAGAAGGCGTGCAGTCGGTGAGCTCAGCTTCCATGGTATTATCTGACCTCTACATAAGGTCTGTCATTTGACTATAGAAAGCGGGGTCCTTACTGGGGTGTGCACCAATTTCTACCATTTCTAACTTGCTAGTCACGTATTCTCTATCTCTTTCACCCTGTAGTTTTAGAAATCTACCTTTCATTACATACTGTGTATTTCTACTGACCAGACTTTTCATAAGTGCTTGGGAAGCGTTGGTCATTGTACGCTGTTCTCTTTGTGACCCTTGCTGCTCTACCGTGATCACGGCTCCTACGTTCCTCCTGTGATCAGCCAAGGAAATGAACTCTGCAATGGTAATGTGGAAACAGTGCATTGGAGCAGCCTATTCATTTAAAAGGGTTTCCGAATGCACCAGAACGGACCAAAAATGTGCATGCTGTATTTTCAGCCATGTTCTACAATGCATGGTAGACATACACCCACATACAACTACATATATACACTGCATATATATACTGTAAACACAGGGATACACCAACAGACTATTCAATACATATTTTCACTGTTTATATCTAAATGTAGGGCAATAAAATAATTACGCTTTACTTTTCAGCAATTTTGAAGAATTTGAATGATGAATGAAGAATGTTGATTAATTACATCTTTAAGTGACATAATATTTGGAAAGAATGATTACTTCACCTTCTCCTCTGTTCTCTAACAATTTAGGACTCTTGCCTGCAACTGATGAATTTGGAAACCCTTTGCACCAAAGAAGAGGTACCCTCCACGCACTGCTGTACAGGGTAAATCATAAATGGAATGTAAAATGAAAGAGTGCTGATGGATTGCTGTAGGTTGACAAAAGAGTCCTATATCATTAGGAGCAGACATTGGATTACCCATTCCATAGATAATTCAACCCCCATTTTAGAAAAGTGCTTTAATCAAGAAGTATTGCTTTAAATTTCTTTACACCTATCACTGCCCCATTGAACAAGAAGCTCAAACACAGCAGGGGGATTCACTGCCGTCAATCATAGCTAGTTTGGAGGGTAGGGTTGAGCCTCAGCTGTCCTGGGTCTCTCTCTCCTCATTGGCTGAGACACAGCAGAAGGAGCCACCGGTCACAGCCAGTGAGCCAATGAGGAGAGAGCAGGGGCCAGGACCCTCTTATGGCCGCATAGAGCGTGACTCGGGAGCGAGCATGCACTAGTGCCCCATTCATAGCAAGTGGCTTGCTATGGTGGGCACTCGGCTGGGGGGGGGGGGGCAACGGCCAGTGGACACGAGAGGAGGAGGATCGGGCCTCCTCTGTGCAGAAATAAAAGTTAACCTTTATAATCACTAGGAAGCACTTTGCTAAAATGGAGGTTGGATTATCTATGGAATGGGTAAACCCTTGTCTGCTCTCTGTAAATGCAGTGGTGCTTGCTTTGGGTTTCCATGATCTGTAGTTACAAATAGACAGCACAGTTTGTATGAAGTTTTCATGTTCTCCCTGTGCTTGCATAGGTTTCCTTGTATTCTCCAAAGACATGCTCTGGTATAAAATGGATCTAGTATGTGTGCATGTGAGATAGGGACCTTAGATTGTAAGCTAAGTGAGAGCAGGGACTGATATGAATATACAGTATACTGTATGTAAGGTGCTGCATAAATTCACATTTATACCTGGAATAATAATGGTCTGTACATTAAATGGAATGAAATCCATGTACACCTCACATCTTATGATGTAATGAAATTTAAATCCCAACTACAGTTACAGTTATGACAGTTAGTAGACTGGGTGCTCAAAAGAAAGCCTCCCACTTAGAGAGACCCTGTCCCTATACTTCACATTTGATTGGTAGCACTTGCAGTAGTTGAAGATGTCTAATTCTGGTCTGTAACAAAGATTTTTTTAAATTTATTTTTTACTTAATATACTGAGTTTTGTCTTGGAAGTGTCCGTGCTTGGTCAAGCTTCTGCTCCTGACCCTGGCCTCCCACTTTCCATACTTGGTGTGTGGGGTTCACACCCTCTGGCCTATTGTGCTCATATTTTAAGGGACAATTTACTGCTGAGTGGGTATAAGAAGGTAATAAGTCCGAACAACCTCAGAAGCATCACTGTTTTCTGATATTTAAATCTTTTTCTGTATTAGTCCAGGGTGGGGGCCCTTCTGTAGCTCCCCATTGGCCAGACTGGCAGGACCAATCTAGATTCCCAGCAAAAGATTTGTATATCAAAGCTCCTCTTAAGCTGCCCAGATATGAAAATATGAATTAAAATTTGGCTGGTTCAGCAGGGACCGGACAAATTTCGATCTATGTATGTCCACTGTGATTAACATCTATGGCTAGCTTTAGTTCTCACCAGAACAGGTATAGTCCCCCTACCTTCCCCATTAGAACATCTTCCCCATGCCATTGACAACTGTAACATTTTCATTTACCCATGACTTTTTGTACCAGTAACAATGGTCACCAGGACAAATGTATATCAACCGCCAAGCCACCACTGCAGTAAAGTTTGTGGTTTTAAAGTGGTTGTAAAGGCTGAAGGTTTTCACCTTAATGCATCCTGTGCATGAAGGTAAGAAACCTTCTGTATTCTGCTCCCCCCCATAGCCCCTCCCTTATACTCACCTGAACCCCCTCCCAATGCATTGATGTGCATGGGAGCCTACGCTGTCCCGGGTCTCTCTTTCCTCATTGGCTGAGACACAGCAGAAGGAGCCACTGGCTCCCACTGCTGTCAGTCACAGCCAGTGAGCCAATGAGGAGAGAGCAGGGGTAGGGACCCTCTTATGGTTGCATAGAGCTGGGCTCAGGAGCGAGCATGCACCAGTGCTCCCATAGCAAATGGCTTGCTATTGGGGGCACTAGTCAAGGGGGAATTTCCAGGACTGCCATCAGGAGACCCGAGAAGAAGAGGAGCAGGGCTGCTCTGTGCAAAACCATTACACGGAATAGGTATGTATGACATGTTTGTTTAAAAAAAAAAAACCCAAACCTTTAGAATCACTTTAAATAGTCTTCATGTAAAAACAATACATTCACAAAGCTTTAAAGCTGAACTTCAGGTAGACTTATAAGACACAAAATAATGCAGCTTTATATTTAGTGATATATCACAAAATGTATTTTGAATACACATAGTGAAAGTACCTGAATCTGACCCAATATCCGCCTCTTGCAGTCCCTGTATAGCAGAGCTCAGACTGCCAGAGAGGGAAGCAGCTAAAGAGTCATTCAGTTCATGTGCTAACAATAACCATTCTAAAAGAGTGACTGAGAGACGAGCTCAGCACTGTGCTGTTTCTCCTTTCACTGTCCAGTCACTGACTTGGAGCAGGTCTAGGATGACCTGGGCTCAGAGGAAGTAGTTTTATGCTAGCCATCCAACCGAGGACATCTAGTGGCAGAAGAAAAGTACTGCAGGGAAAATCTCTGGATTGAATGTATGTATTTGCAGCAAAAGTATTTTTTTTTACTTTCAGTGTTTTTATTAAGGACTTAAAGTACAATCCGTAAAAAACATTATTATGCTAATCAGAATTAATAGTAACGTGACAATAGTCCACCATTACAACAAGAATAGTAGCTGCAAAAGCTGTTTTTATTTTATATCTTTTAATTAGATATTAATTTTTATTGCTTTGTTTTGGGCTTGAGTTCAGCTTTAATGCAAAGATAATGATCTTTATTTTAGCAATGTAGCCAATTGTTAAATCTCTTTGCACTCAACTGAAAATAATTATATAAAAAGGAGCCTTATCCTGGTTTGTTAACTTTGTGAACTGAACCTCTAGTGTCCCTGCAAAATATTTAGGAGAATAGGCTATGCAGAAATGTGACCTGGGTTGTCATGTATGGAGAGGTAATTATACCAGGTCTTCACCATTTTCTGTTTTCTTGCTCTAGAACTGGTGGTAGGTGAGTCGCCGCCAACGCCCTGCATCATGGGAGCAGAGCAGAGCAATGAGCATGACCTTCGGCATGGAGATTCCAACTCTGGTGAGTGTGAGTTCTGGTTTGAGCCTGTGTAAATCAAGGGCTACAGAATGTCAGGCTGGAGTGGTCATTATGTCTGGTTACCCATAGCAATCGTCTAGAATCTCTGCAGAAATTAATTGGGAAGGTGATTAGTTGCTATGGGCAAGGCACAAATGAATGCATAATATGAATGCATTAAAGGCTAGGTTCACCTTTACAGGCACCTTAGAAAAAAAATTAAAAATGCACATTTTTTTTTACCTGCAAAAAAAACCTGCAATTATTTTCTTTTTTTTTTTTTTTTTCAAAAGGTGAACTTATCCATTAATACATCATTACATTTTGTCATGCAAGTACATGCATTGGACTTGGTGCCCACCTTTTGCAACCCCTTTAGAGTAGAGCTCAGGCTGGGATAAGGAGAAGCAGCACAAGATGCAAATCAGTTGTATTGCAGTGCTTATGTGCTAATGAGGGATATACTAATAGGAGAGTGACAGAGAGAGAAAAGCTCATCAGTTTGCTGCTTCTCTCTTCACTGAACAGTTACAGGCTAGAGAAAGGATAATGCTTCTATTTGTTATTAAACTACTGTAACGGAACCGACCCAGACTGCACTTGGGTATTTCCGTTAGACTACCGCTTCTCCGTCCGAACACCGACAACAGACACCACAGCTGACGGTACAAGACTAGACAACACCAATCTTGAAGTAATCCAGAAGGTAAAACTAGTTTATTTGAACACAGATACAAGATACATACACTCAAGGGACAGCCCCCCCCCCCCCCTGCATAATGAAACAGGGAGGGCCAATCTACATTTAGTAACAAGAGACACACAGGTATTCAAACTTCACACCAGCAGACAGTCCCATCAGGAGGGAGGGCTGCTGGAGACCCCCCCCCCCCCATCCCCACTAAGCTAATACACATAAACACATACATCCCATAATAGTTTGCTCCCAAGCCTGACAAACAATAGAACAATGGGATGCACCCACATGGCATTAAACAATCCACAACCTCCACCCCACCTATACATGTATACACAATATTAGGACAGATCACCCTGTACCCCTAACAGGCACACGGTGACTTACACATAATAGGGATATGGGGAGCTGAGACAGGGGTCTCCCCACCTCTCCAAAGGGGGCTGTGTTCCATGGGCCCCCCACCCAAAGTGACTCCCATCACAACTACAGAAGAGAAACATCAGGTCTCTTCCTCTGCCAGACAGGGCTGTGCTATGTGGCAGAGCTGTATAAATCTGGATGGCCAGAAATACAAATCCTTTGACAGTAAAAGCAGCTGTATTTCATTTGTGTATTCAACGGTTAGCCTTTTATTTAGACCTAATCAAGTCATTACTGGGTCTCAGTGCTTCTCTATGCCACGCAGCAAGAATATTGCTGGTGGGAGGGGCCAGCGGGGTGTTCTACATGGCTTCCTGAAAACATCAAGACACCTTGCCTCAGTACTCCTTTCAATAGCAGTAGGTTGGTTCTTGGAAGTAGTTATGTAAATACAAAAATGCCTTGATGGGTGGAGCATTGGGCATTCCTAGGCAGGCTGTATTTGCATGCAGATCACCGTAAGTAATGCCCATGTTTGGTTCTGAGCCTATATGATTGAAAAGATTGAAATCAAATGAATAAAAAGGGGCTGGTCAGGGACAGTCAGGGTAGATGACGCTGGCCATTCTCCAGCCAGGAAATGAGGCAGCTTCAAATGCACATTGTGAGAATCTCAGTGTGCAGTGAAATCAGAGTAAGTAATTTCAGTATAGGAGAGGAGTCGGTACAACTGTACAAGACTGTGGGGACCCACCACACTCCTATTCCATCACATGACTATTTGAATATAAGACATAGTAAAATGGTACTGCGGGCACACAGCTGATGGGGGTTACATACACATAACGGTTTCAAATCTTTCATTTTCTTGTCTGTTTCCCCTTCACTGAAAAGTCTGTGTTTTGGAGGATCTGAACTGTGGAAGTGAAAGTAGTAGTCAGCAATAGCTGAGCCAGCGAGCAGTTGTTGTGACATTTCAGTAGCGGCACCACAAGTCACATGCAAAGTCTTTATGGTTATACTTCTTCATGTTTCTGTTCCCAGCGAATCCCTCCCCAGCCAGACAGAGAGCCAAGATGGATGACATTGTGGTGGTGGCTCCTGGGACACAATCTCACCGGAACATCACAAAAGACCCCGAAGTCATCAAGCTGCAGGAGATCCCCACTTTCCAGCCCCTCCTAAAAGGTCAGAGGCTTTTCTGTCCTGTTATGTGCAATGGGCGATCTCTTACTCCTTCAGACCTGAAATTCCAAGAGGTGCTTTTTATATTTAGAGAAAGTGTAGAATAATTCTCCAGCTGGTCACAGGACAAAAGCAGTCTTTATTACACAATAGGTGAAATCATGCAATCATTAAGTCTGTATCTGAAATGCGTCGTTATCTGAAATGCGTAGTATTTGCTATGTTGAGTTTTACTTGTTGTGTAATCTTGTGATTAGCAGGAAACCTCTACTCTTTATTCTACATATCTATTATTATTATTATTATTATTATACTGGACTTATATAGCGCCGACAGTTTGCTCAGCGCTTTACATTATGGAGGGAGACAATACAGTAACAATACAGTTCAATACAAGAGGGATTCGAGGGCCCTATTCTAGGAGGGAGGGGATAGTGTTACAAGAGGTAATTAGCTGTGGGGGATAAAGTGGTAGAAGGAGTAGGGGATTCCAGTATTAGCTGGGGTCGGCACCTGGCGTGTAGAGTGCAGTAGTGAGAGTGAGCTTCTTATAGTGCCCAATGACGCCACGCGTGTGCTCTCTGCTTGAGTTCCCTAATATGTCCCCTCTGCTTCTGTCTCCCTGCATCTGTCATATTCTTAGTAATGTAAAATAAATGTAAAAAATCAATTGGTATAAGTGTGATCCCATTGTAACCGAAAAGATTCTTGTTTTAAACATTAGGAAAGTGAAAACTTTACGGCTCGTTCACACTTGACTTTATTTCTAACTCTTGCCAAATGCCCCTATAGGGTTTGACAGGCATTAGACAGGTGTTTGGGAAGCATTTCTAATGCTCCACAAACGCCCCATGCACGGTTTTGAGGCGGTTGATAGGCGGTTGATAGGCGTTTGCTAGGCGTTAAAACCGCACCACAAACGCCTATAATGAAGTTAAATGGTATTAAAGCTCCGCACCCGTTTCACAGCCGCATCGCAACTGCGTTGCAAACACCTGCCAGGCGTTTGAGGAGCGGCACCATAGACTTGAATGGGAGGCTTCAACTCCTCCTGACTCGACCAGAGGCATCAGTTTTGCTGCAACGCTATGGTAACGCTTCAGTGTGAACAGCACTGTGTGCTGCCATGTGCAGAATTTTCATAGGTGTTTGAGAAGCATTAAAAACACTTCCCAAACGCCTGTCTGACACCTGATGACAAAGCTAGTGTGAACGTAGCCTTAAGCTGACTTTAAAGCAGCTTATATTATAAAAAAAACAACTTTTCCATTTTCATGATATACCTTAAGTTGGACCCAGTGATGTCATCACTTGATCCTTGTGCTTCTCTATGCAATGCAGGCAGATCATGGCTGGTGGGAGGGGCCTGCAGGGTGCTGTACATAGCTTCCTGAAAACATCACAGGGCCCTACCTCCGTACTCCTCCCAAGAGCCCTCGGCCTTGAGGTAAGCAGTGTGCTGGCTCTTGGGAAGAGTTATGCTAATATCAAAATATCTTGATGGGTGGATGTCTGTCTGGAGGAATGGGCTTTCCTAGGCAGGCTGTAGCATGCAGATCACCATAGGTAACACCCACATGTGAGACTCTGTGATTGAAAAGAACTGAAATCTAGTGAATGAAAGGGGTGGGCCAGGGACAATTGGTCTGGGGAGAAAAGGGCGAGATTATGCTGAATGTCTGTCAGCTAGGAAATGAGGCGAACTCTATATGACTTGCTGCAGCTTCTACTTCACATTGAGAGAAGCTCACAGTGTGCAGTGAAATCAGAGTAAGCAATTTCAGTCCAGAGGAGAAGTCAATACAACTGGGCAAGTCTGAAGAGCAGCTTGTTGTTCTGCTTTAAATGGCTTTTTTTGGCTAGATGCAGGGGTGTCAAACTGGTGGCCCTCCAGCTGTTGCGAAACTACAAGTCCCATCATGCTTCTGCCTTTGGGAGTCATGCTTGTAACTGTCAGTCTTGCAATGCATCATGGGACTTGTAGTTTGGCAACAGCTGGAGGGCCGCCAGTGTAACATCTGTGGGCTAGAGTGTTAAGAGATTAGGACCTCTGTCAGTTTTTTTTTTTTTTTTTTTTTTTGCTGTCTGTGTTAACCCTGGTGCCCGTTATCACTGGGCCTGAAGGTAAGAGAAGATCCAAAAATGTAGTTGTCACCAAAACAGGAAGTGAAGGTGAAATCTTCCAATGGGGACACCAGTGCTGGTGACAGATGTCTGATAGGGGATTCCCTTCTGTTTGCGGAGATTTCTCCCCACTTCCTGCAATGAGGAGGAGAGAAGATTTCTCCCTAATGGGATACAAAATACAAATGAACAAAGATCTGACAGGTGTTTGAGCTATTCTTTGCGCTATACAAAATGAAGGATGGAGGTGTCATTGCCGCCAACAAAAGCCAACTTCATATTCATGGCCATGATTTTAGATTAAAATGGTCAATAAGCCATGTAGTGTACAGAGCAGGCCTAATTATGCTGTAGTGTGATGAGTTTAGAGATCATTTCTGATTGGTCACCCAGACTTACCTTAGGCAGGCCATAGACAGGGCGTTTATCGGCCGAATTTTCGGTCGATAAACGAAAAATCGGTCGGCCCTATTGCCGATGCTGCCACCAATGTTTTTTAGTGGATTTTCCAGCATGACTGATAAAAATAAATGTGAAGATCTGCGAAAAACGGCCGACCGGGTGGCCCCACTAACGGCGTGAATATTGGCCGATTTTTTTTCGTGCGGACGAAAATTTGGCCGATAATCGACCCGTCTATGTTCTGCATTACTTCACATTTGTTGTTCTTTGTTCAAGTTTCTGTCCCAAGATAATCAGATAATAAAATCTATCTCTTCAGGGAAGCTTATCCTGCCTTCAGCTAATACTGGAATCTTCTACTCCTCCTACCAGTCCATCGCCCACAGTTATTACCTTTTGTACCACTAGCCCCTCCCTTCTAGATTGTAGCCCTCTTATATTGAACTGTATTGTTGCTGTTTTGTCTCCCTTTATATTGTAAAGCAATGAGCAAACTGTTGGCGCCATATAAATCCTGAATAATAATAATAATCAGTTTTTTGGAGTTGGTACTAACGATGATCAGTAGGGGGCAGCAGAATTCAGCATCATGCTCACTTTCCATTGAACCTACAGGAGAAATCGAACATATAAATGATAAGTTTTATCTGCTAAGTGAATGTATTTTAGTTCCAGGTGTCAGGCTCTGCGGTATACAGAAAACTGAGAAATCCCTCACCTGTGTATAGATGCATACAATCTGCTTTTTCAAAGCTGGTCTCCTATGCAGGCTAACATTCGATTGCTTAATCTGAGCCCATAACAGATCTCAAGGGTGCCTACTGGTGTTCAGGCAAAATATCGGTCCTGCTCTAATATACAGACATTGTGACCAGTCTGCACTTTAAAGCACAACTCCAGCAAGAACCTTTTTAGTTTTCTGGTTCAATGTTTTTTATTGAAGACTTTTCTAATAGTTACATAGTTAGTCTGGCTAAAAAAAGACAAAAGTCCATCCAGTTCAAGTATTAAAAAAAAAAAAGTTATAATCCTGCACCCACAGTTGATCCAGAGGAAGGCAAAAAAAAACCCAGCAAAGCATGATCCAATTTGCCCCTGCAGGGAAAGAAATTCCTTCCTGATCCCCCAAGAGGCAATCAGATATTCCCTGCATCAACGTTACCTATAAATGTTAGTATCCAGTTATATTCTGTGTATCTAAGAAACAATCCAGGCCTTTTTTAAAGCAATCCACTGAGCTGGCCAGAACCAACTCTTGAGGGAGTCTGTTTCACATTTTCACAGCTCTCACTGTGAAGACACCTTTCCGTGTTTGGAGATTACATTTCTTTTCCTCCAGACATAAAGAGTGCCCCCTTGTCCTCTGTGATGATCTCAGGGTGAATAGCTCTACACCGAGTTCACTATATGAATCCTCCCTGTGTCTCTCTCTCTCCCCCCTCCCTGTCTGTCTCTGTCTCTCTCTCTCCCCTCCCCTGTCTCTCTCTCCCCTCTCTCCCCCTCTCTCTCTCCGCTCCCTCCCTGTCTTTCTCTCTCCCCCCCATGTCTTTCTCTCTCTCTCTCTCTCTCTCCCCTCCCTCTCTGTCCCCTGCCCCCCTCTCTCTCTCCCCCTGTCTTTCTCTCTCTCCCCTCCCTCCCTGCCCCCCGCCCCCCCCACCTATCTCTTCCCCCCTCCCCGTCTCTCTCTCTCCCTTCCCTCCCCGTCTCTCTCTCTCCCTCTCCCTCTCTCCCTCTCCCCCTCCCTCCCTGTCTTTCTCTCCCTCCCTCTCCCCCTCCCTCCCTGTCTTTCTCTCCCTCCCTCTCCCCCTCCCTCCCTGTCTTTCTCTCTCTCCCCCCTCCCCCTCCCTCCCTGTCTTTCTCTCTCTCCCCCCTCCCCCTCCCTCCCTGTCTTTCTCTCTCTCCCCCCTCCCCCTCCCTCCCTGTCTTTCTCTCTCTCCCCCCTCCCCCTCCCTCCCTGTCTTTCTCTCTCTCCCCCCTCCCCCTCCCTCCCTGTCTTTCTCTCTCTCCCCCCTCCCCCTCCCTCCCTGTCATTCTCTCTCTCTCTCTCTCTCTCTCTCTCTCTCTCTCTCCCCCCTCCCCCTCCCCCTGTCTTTCTCTCTCTCTCCCTCTCCCCTCCCTCCCTGTCTTTCTCTCTCTCTCTACCCCTCCCTGTGTGTCTCTGTCTCTCTACCCCTCCCTCTCTCTCTCTATCCCCCCTCCCTCTCTCTCTCTCCCCTCCCCCCCCCCCCCCCCCCCCCCGTCTGTCTGTCTCTCTCTCTTTCTCCCTCTATTTTACCCCTATCCTCCTCCCCCTCTTTCCTTTTTTCTCTTTCCTCTTCTCAGGTTTTGACAATCATTAACTTTACCACAAATTAGCTTTTTACTCTTTAGAAAACTTGTATTAAAATTAGGACCATGCGGTTGTTTTTTTTGGTGGCAAAAAGAAGTTTTAAAACCATGAATTTCCTCATTAGTCTTTGATGATTCCAAAATGCTGCCTGCTCTGTTTGAATTGAGTTTTAATATAAAATCATTTATTAAAATTCAAAGACGTCCATCTGTCATAGCATGAAAGGACTGCCGCAGTGTTTCATGTCCGAAGTTCTGATGTCTTTCAGCATGCTGGCATCCTAATCTCTGTCCTTAATTAATATGTCTCCCTGTCACGTATAAAGCATTTGCGTCCAGAGTTCCTTCTCTGGAGGACCGCTAATCTCTAAGGATGCAGCTTGTTCATCCTCCGGGGGTCCATCGGTCACAGACCCTTGCTTTCTTTTGTGGAGAAAATTCTGATGAAACAACACAAACACTTGTGCCGACCGGACTTTAGACCCAACTTCATTTTCTTCATCTCCTAAGTACCAAATGTTGATTCCTGTTTTCATCCCGGTCTATGTCATCATTTCCCAGAATCCTCTGGGATTAAGGATGAATTCCAGGTATGGAACTTCTACATCGTTACCTTGGTCTAGCTTGTGCCACACCTGTGGGATCCCCTGTGGGGGCTGAATATCAATGCTTTTACAGTGATCTCCATAGGCCTCCAAATCTTGTGTTGACCAGCTGCCTTGCTGCACTGTCCATACTCAGTACAGATTCCATTCAGGGAATGCTTTGTTTTTTCCGAATAAATGCAATGCGTTCTCTGGTTGGACAAGGTGAATCAGAAAATGTGAAGTGTTCTTTAACTGGTGCGCATGCTTAGCAGGGCACCTTCTTTGTTCAGTAAGTAGCAAGATAGCTATACAGCAGGGACCCGGGAAGCTAGAGGTAATTCCAGCTTTCAAGGGGATCCCACAGGTGGAGCACATGCAAACTGACATTGCTGGACCAATGTAACAATGTAAATTCTTTCCAGTGTATGACTAGATAGTGAAAGGAGAAGCTGATGAGCTCAGCTGATTGGCCTCCTGGGCAGTTTCTCCCTCCTTAGTCTGAGCTCTGCTGTACAGGGACTGCATGAGACTAATACCAAGACAGATTTAGGTACTTAGGTACTACTTTAATAATAAAAAAAAACAGGTTCTGATGGAAAAATTGAATCCAGACAATGGTTTGTGTCCTTTATATTTGCCTG
Organism: Staurois parvus; assembly: GCF_062004578.1. NCBI lineage: Eukaryota > Metazoa > Chordata > Amphibia > Anura > Ranidae > Staurois > Staurois parvus. Next base: position 65,630 of record NW_028319494.1, on the reverse strand, counting down.
GCTGTGTGTGGAGAGCTTGAACCATGTTGTCAGGCAAAAGCTGATTGGACTAGTAGGAAATTTCAGTTTATCATCGGACAAGAATGCCTATTGAGATATTTACTGTTTTTCACATTTTAGATTCAGGAAAGGGCAGGCAAAGTCTCTTTAAAAGAAGTCCTCACACCCCTTTAGAAAAAAATTAAATTCTGCACGGAAAGATTATAGTGAAAAGATCAACACCATGGACACATCATACTAAGCACACTGGACGTTTTTACAGCTTCTGTTTTAGGATTTTGACATTTTTTTGAAGTTTTTTTTCTATAGCTAGTAAACCCCCCCAGCATGTTATCCTATGTGTCCATGCACACATAGACTGTAATCAATGTTTTTTGACTGGTAAAGAAAACCAGGACTAGTGGGTTTCTAGAGGAGTTTTTTAGCTGTAAAAACGCTCTAACGTTGAAAAATGCAGCAAAACGTGGTGAATCGTGGTAAAATGCTGCAAACCAACGTTTTTGGAAGCTTTTTTGACCCAAAAAAAGTTTTGGTAAAAAAAAAACACTAAAAAACCGAAAACCCTGCTACACGCTAATGCAAAAACGCTAAAAAAAGCCGAAAAACTCACGCTTTTAATGTAACTTTACACAGCTAACGTTACCAGTGTTATCAAAATGTCCAGTCAGGGGCGAACTGACAACTCATGGGGCCCCTGTGTCCTTGCCCAAACTCAAAAAAGCCAATGAAAAAAGTACCAGGGGCATCTCATGGGGCCCCCTACTGACCCCGGGCCCTCGAGCAGTGCCCGAGTTTCCAAATGGTCAGTCCACCCCTGCGTCCAGTGTGCATGAGGACTCGCTGTAAGCTATGTCCCTTTTGCTGATAAAGTCAGTTCTTACAATCTGTCTGGATTCAATTAAATCATCTCTTTTGTCCTGATAGACTGGATTTATTTAATAAATTATAAATAACTTCAGAAAAAGGGAAAGGATGAAGGAGGCCAAGAATAAAGTAAAGGTGATTTTTACACAGAGTTTTCCATATATTGTCCAGGAGCAGCAGGTGAATCCAGAAAAGGAACACATCATGCTATCTGTAAAGGCTGGTTTACACTTGCCATTGGGGGGGCGGTAAAATCCCACTCTTTTACTGCCCCTCAACCATTCCCCCTATTGCTGCTAAGGCAGCAGCCAGGGGTGTACATCTACTGTGGCCTCGATGCTATGCATCATGGCCACGGCAGGAATTATACCTCCTGTCACGCTCCGCAGAGCTGTACTGCCCACCAAGCGTGACCTAGGATTGTTGGTGATAATTAGGGGGTTAAAATAGACTGTGAGGAGGCAATACAATGTGGATCATGCTTCAGACAGCAAAGCAAGTCTAAACCCAGCCTGTTTTTAGCTTTAGATAGATTTAGGCTTTCAGTGACTACATCTTCTGAAAGTCTGTGAATCAACTACTCTTTTGGTAAAATCACTTTTTAAGGTTAGTTTTGAACTTTCCTGCTGCTAGATTGTTCCCCCGTGTTCTTGATCCTGGCTTTATATCGAATATGCTGTCCTCCTGAAGATTATTCACATCCTTCATGTACTAGACTTCAGTCATGTCTCCCCTTTCCCTTCTTTCCTCAAGACTGTAAATATAAGGGTCCTGCAGACTCTCCTAATACAGTTTAATCCTCACCTTTCACCAATTTGTTGCTACTCTCTGGACTAGTTCTGTCTTGTCAATAAGTTTTTGTAAGTGAGGTCTCCAGAAATGGACATAGTATTGTACATGAGGATTAAACGGATTTATAAAGGGTATTTTTTCATTAAAATTAGAAAGATTTTATACTTGCCTGCTCTGTGCAATGGTATTGCACAGAGCCTTCCCTCAGCTCTTCTTCAGGTTTCCCTGCTAGCGCTGTTTGCTTTACCTCTTCTGCATGTGCTCCATAGCAAGTTGTGTGTGGCGGCACACATACAGGCACGCTGCTGAGCTTGGCTGTGTGCATCCGCAGACACACACAGCACAACTCTGCCATGCTCCAACCCTCCCCCCCTTCCTGAGAGCAGCCTATGGCTCCTTTTGCTGCCTGTATGTCCTGTAAAAAGAGAAAGATAGAAGAGCGGGGCTAAAGACAGTCCCAGCACTGGATCAATAGAGGACCCAGGAAAGTGTTTAGGGACAGCAAGGGGGAAATTTAGTATTGGAGCATTTTTTTGCCTTAATGCATTAACCACTTTATATTATTATACAGAGGAATCAGGACCTCCTTCCTCCTGCTGGTGATCCCTCTAGTGATAACTACAAATCTTTGTAGAGAAATCAGGATCTCCTCCTTCCTGCTGAGGATCCCTTTTGTGATGAGTAAAGATCTTTAAATGGGAATTGGCAAACCTTGCAGGTGACCCTTCTATTGATAACTAAAGCTCTATATAGAGGAATCAGGACTTCTTCACCCTACTGGGGATACCTTTAGTAACAACTAAAGCTCTATATAGAGGAATCAGGACCTCCCTCTTCTTGCTGGGATCCCTCCAGTGATAACTAAAGCTCTATATAGAGGAATCAGGACCTCCCTCTTCTTGCTGGGATCCCTCCAGTGATAACTAAAGCTCTATATAGAGGAATCAGGACCTCCCTCTTCTTGCTGGGATCCCTCCAGTGATAACTAAAGCTCTATATAGAGGAATCAGGACCTCCCTCTTCTTGCTGGGATTCCTCCAGTGATAACTAAAGCTCTATATAGAGGAATCAGGACTTCTTCCCCCTACTGGGGATACCTTTAGTAACAACTATAGCTCTATATAGGAATCAGGACTTCTTCACCCTACTGGGAATACCTTTAGTAACAACTAAAGCTCTATATAGAGGAATCAGGACCTCTCTCATCTTGCTGGGATTCCTCAAGTGATAACTAAAGCTCTATATAGAGGAATCAGGACTTCTTCACCCTACTGGGGATACCTTTAGTAACAACTAAAGCTCTATATAGAGGAATCAGGACTTCTTCACCCTACTGGGGATACCTTTAGTAACAACTAAAGCTCTATATAGAGGAATCAGGACCTCTCTCTTCTTGCTGGGATTCCTCCAGTGATAACTAAAGCTCTATATAGAGGAATCAGGACTTCTCTCTTCTTGCTGGGATCCCTCAAGTGATAACTAAAGCTCTATATAGAGGAATCAGGACCTTCTTTCTCCAGAAAGTGACAGGTTCACCCCAACATCCCCCCATTAATTTCATCCACTGCCTGGACTCACTTTGCTCAGTTTGTTATCATCTGAAATAAGCACCCCCAAGTATAGTTTTGGCTAACACTGGACCCCCAATGCTGTACTCTGTCATAGGCTTCTTTTTCTCTAAAAGCATTATTTTGCATTTAGAAACGTTGACCTGCAGTTTCTATTGCTTTGACTAATATTGCAGCAATGACAAATAATGTTCCATGTTATAAAATCCTGCAGGAATATCATCCCTATTGCACACCATAGTGTCATCAGACATACCTTACCCACAAAACCTTTATTTATATCACTAACATGAAAGTGGAAGAAAAGTCTAACTATGTCTGCGCTTAGAAAACATCCCCACCCCTCTCTTCCTACCTATCCTGCCTAACCTGTAATGAAAAATGTGTATATTTACTTGTTTTTAAGACTTTGTGCATGCTGGGGCTCTTGTAAACTCTCTGGTAGGAGAGAAGCAGCCGCAAAAACGTTCCTGAGCCATGTTTTTTCAAAATGGTGTAGGCACATCAATCATTTATTCATTTCATTGACCTGAATATTAATTTATTCTGGCCATTGAAATGAAAAAAAATGCTAAGATGCTAAACATGCCTAGAATTAACGCATGTTTAGACAAATTGCATGCGTTTACCTGTATTTAGGCACATCAGTTGTTTTTTTTCTGTGAAAATTTTCCTCTCTTGAGCACACAAGTGATGTTTTTTTCTGCCTCTAAACTCCTGTAAACACCTATAGTGTGCATGAACACATAGATTAACATGGAGGAGAGTTTAGAGGCAGAGAAAAAAAAAAAAAGCTCAAAGGCTTGTAAAAATAGCGTCTTTAAGCTCACGTGTGTATTGGGCCTAATCTGTTCCAGCCATGTAATCCCCCAGCTCTGGCTCCCCTGTGTCAATAAGCAGTGGCTGCAGGGGAGAGGAGGAAAGGGTGACAACAGCTGGTTAATGGGAGCCTATGGGTGATGTCACTGCTCCCACAATTCAGAGCCATTGTTACACATACCAGACCATAGCAGATTAAAAATAACTAAGTATACAGATCTTTTTTTAAACACATTAGGTAGTAGACGGGAGGGAATGTTTATAAGAAAAGATGTAGTTAGGCTTTTCTTCCACATTAGATAATAGACATGTGCGGTTCGTTTTGTTCCCATTGAAATTCAGAATGAAATTTTCATTATTCGGAGATTCGGATGTATCTGAATTTCCAAATTACAAAGGTAACAAATTTCATCTAATACAAAAAAACTAAACAAAATTTCTTCCAAAATTCAAATTGAATTCGGAGCAAAATCAAATTTGAAAACAATTGCAAAATATTAACATATTACTGATTTCCTCCAAAGCCTATGTGTATTAGTGTTAGAGTAGAGCCATTTTCCAAAATTCAAGTTTTAGAAAATAATTTTAATAGAAAAGAATAGAATAGAAAAAAAAAAAGAATAGATTGGAATAGAAAAAAATTGAATACAAAGACTAGAATAGAAAAAAATACAATACAAAGAATATACCCGTCTTCGGAAATTCGATTTTTAAAAAGAATAGAATAAAGCAGAATAGAAAAGAATAGAGTAAAATAAAATAGAAAATAACAGAATAGAATAAAATGGAATAGAAAATAAAGGAATAGAATAGACCAGAACAGAAAATAAAAGAATAGAATAGAACTTCCAAAATTCAAATTTTAAATAGAGTTGAACCAGCTATTCTACACAATGAATTTGGATCGATTCATTATTTTCAATTCAAATTTGATTCAAACACTTCAAATCCATTGGAAAAATTTGAATCTGGTCAAAAATGAGTAAACAAAACTAAGCTAAACGAATTTCGTTATGAATGAAATTAAACAAAATTAGTAACTTAACGAAGCGATCCCAAACGAAAGGAAACAAATTTTTATACATTGGGCACGTGTCTATTAATCAGAACAGGGCCTTGTAATGATTCTTGTGGTACACCACTAGGGACTGGTCTCCAAATGAACCCAATTTAGAGCCACATTCGGATCAATATCCTTTAGCTGTGTATCCACTGAGCCACACAAGGGTTAAGTCGTATCTTTTACAACTTTTATGGCACAGTTGCCAGAGTTTAAATACTTTTTATCCCCATAAAACTTAATTGTGAACCTAATCTTTATCATTTAAAAATTATCTAGATGATTGCAGCATGAATATTACAGCAAAACCTACTTTAGTAACATTTTTGGGCTGAATACAAGCGAAGCCTGATACCCATGTGGCCAGGAGCAGAGTGAGATATCCGGTAAAAAGCTGATCATCTAGAAATTCCCATGAAATAAAGTATTCTTTTCCCGACTGCAAATGACGCCATTCTGTTTTGTGTTGCCCTGATTTAAATAGGCCCTGGGCCTGACAATAAGTGGGGGGAGGGGGGAGCTGATCTTTGTATGACATCAGCCGATAAGAATGGAGTGAGGTCAGCCCTGGCTGCAGACATCCCTGCCTGCTTAACCCTTCACTGTCACAGCTCCCTGCAATCCCAAGATCTCTGATCTGTGCATGGGAACATCTGATAGGCAGAAATCTCCTGTTCATAGATCTGTATGGAGAATCCTCATATATGTACACAAAGGAAGGCATGACATTACTGGGGAGTAGAGGAGCCTTATTACAGCAGGGTGAAGTGAAAAGTTCAAATGAAAGGAAACCCTAACCGAACAATACTTATTTTGCTGAAGTACAAAATGCCGTTTACAACTTGCTTATTGTCATACTATTTTCATTCTTTGATGCATCTGAGTGCTGATGATCTCAAGCAAAAGGTTAAAGTAGATGTAAATCCTAAAAAAAGGTATTTTTAGTTTACGTTGTGCACTGTGTATCATAAACAAATTATTATTATTTTTTTTTTAATAAAAAACCTTTTTAATCTTATATTACATCTCAATGATGTTGATCCACTGTGGCCTCTTTGCAGCCACGTCCTGTCCATATGCACCTAAAGGATGGCTGCATGGCATTTCTCAGGACAGGTTTCCTGGAGGTGACAACTGTGGACCATGCATAGGTAATGTGAGTTGAAATGCTCACTTTGAGTCTCCTTCAGAAGCCCATGTGACAATGCAGGAGCACAGTTGGGAGACGGGTACAGAGAGTTGTCAACTTATAACAGGAAGAGCTTGAATAAGGACCTTCATGGTAGGATTGTCAGGGATTATTTAAACAAAAATTGCAGGTTTAAAATGACTGAAAGTGCATTTTGAAATGATAATAACATGGTAAACATTTTATGAGATTTTAGTGATTGGGTTTACATCTATTTTATTTTGAATTTTTTTTTTTTATCGTCTTTTATTAAATCTCATTTTAGTACATAAACAAATAACAATATACAATTTCTCACAATATCTTTAATCCCACTAAATATTATAAACCTTCCTATCTAACACCAAACCCCTATCCATCCTTCTCTACTCACCCATTAATTACCCTGTCCACCTCCTTTTTAACCATTCCTATCTTAACCTGTCTATTACTCCCATACACATCCCTACCAGGGGGGGACTGACCATTTGGAAACTCGGGCACTGCCCGAGGGCCCGGTGTCAGTAGGAGCCCCACGAGATGCCCCTGGTACCTTTTTCATAGGCTTTTTTGAGTTTGGGCAAGGACACAGGGGCCCCATGATCCCCTATTGCCCGGGGGCCCCATGAGTTGTCAGTCCGGCCCTGATCCCTACATTATCTTCTCCCATTACGGTTTACATCTATTTTAAAGCTGAACTCCAGGCAAAACAAATATCATCTAAATATACGAGTCATGTGTATTCTTCTTTGAATCTTGGTATGATTTGTCTATTTCTTCCATCTGTGCAGTAGTCCAGTGTGAAACTTTACCTCTGTGCAGGAGCTTCCTGTAATAAAGACCAGTCACTGTGGCTCTCTCTCCATGTGCAGGATGACTGGTCTTGTGTCTGCCCCCTCCTGTAGTTTTCTGCAGGCAGCCGGTAGTGGGTGAGACCTGCTGGGTTCATCTCATGGCTCTGCTCTCTGCATAGATCATGTACAATTAATTTTTACATCAAATTTGATTAAGTTTTAGTCAGTCTTTTGACTAAAATGCCATTTTAGTTTTAGTCGTATTTTAGTCATCCAAATTGTTTTAGTTTTTGTTAGATTTTAGTTGACTAAAATCTCCAGTACATTTTAGCTGACTAAAATCTAATGGGTTTATGTAAATTGTAATACATTATTTAAGCATTTCTCTAGAATTTCCAACTCATATACTCCTGGAGTAAAAAAAAATCTAATATGTTATTTATGGTATTAAGGTTTGAACATGCACTAAAGACACAGATTTAAACTGCAAGTGGGGATGGGGAAGTAAAATGGGAGTGAGGGATTACTTAGGGCAGAGTGATTTATACTTTGGGGATTGGGAGGTGACCTGAATGTGAGGATGGTGAAGTAAATGGGAGTGAGGGAGTACTCAGGGCAGGGTGCTTTATACTTTGGGAATTGGGAGGTGACCTGAACGTGAGGATGGGGAAGTAAATGGGAGTGAGGGAGTACTCAGGGCAGGTGCATTATACTTTGGGGATTGGGAGGTGACCTGAACGTGAGGATGGGGAAGTAAATGGGAGTGAGGGAGTACTCAGGGCAGGTGCATTATACTTTGGGGATTGGGAGGTGACCTGAACGTGAGGATGGGGAAGTAAATGGGAGTGAGGGAGTACTCAGGGCAGGTGCATTATACTTTGGGGATTGGGAGGTGACCTGAACGTGAGGATGGGGAAGTAAATGGGAGTGAGGTAGTGTACAGGGCAGGGTGCGTTATACTTTGGGGATTGGGAGGTGACCAGAAAGTGAGGATGGGGAAGTAAATGGGAGTGAGGTAGTGCACAAGACAGGGAACTGGATGGTCTGGGGAGGCTGGTGTTTTACACAGTGCTAAGCACTGTTACCTTGATGGCGGAAGAAACACTCATCACATTTAGAGAGATGTGAATCCAACGAAGGAGTTCCTATTTTGTGGTTTACAGGTCATTGTTCCAGAACTTCCAGGCAGCAGACAGACAGAGGAAGCCTGCGTCTCTCGGCCATTACAGCTTGCCGATAGAGTCAGGGGGCTGGGGCTTTAACAGATAGGCAGAGCTCTGATGAAAGCTGAAGTTCAGATGGGTAAACATCCCTCCCTCATATTTTCATTCCATTTTTGTTGCTTGAAAAAAATTGCAATTGATTTTTGTTTAATTTTTGTCAATGAAAACATGCAATTGATGAAAATTATGACAAAAATATTTTTGGCAAAGAAAATCACACTGGTACAACATAGTGTTTATTTCACTGCTGAATTTAAAAAGTAATAACAGTTTGCAAAGGTGTTTAGTGCACACAAAGTGGATTTTTATCTGTTGTGGATATACAGAGAAATATATTTAGATTCACCTTTTCACGAAAAATGAAGAGGTGAATTAACTCCGAATATCCTATCCAATTCTATGCATCGTGCTGCACATAGCGGCTGTGATGCCCCTTGTCATTTGTGTAGCGGTTCATACACTGCAATACACCGCCCAAAAGTCACTATCCATCATAATGTTTGCAGTGACAAGCGCTCATCAGTCAGCACAGCCTTGTGGCCGTGCTGACCAATGAGAAGCACATCTAAGGCTTCTTTTTTTTTGGAAACATGTCCCAGAAGAAAGAAGTGCTTCTCCTGATCATGCCGATCAATGAGTGCTTGCCATTCTGAGTATTCTTTCGTTTTTAAAGCAAACTCTTAGACAGGGCCAAATTGGTTGTTTTGCAGGCTGGCTGGTAAGTGTTGCTGGGAAATCCTCTGTTTGTCTGTGATGTGCATTGCCCTTCCATGTGCACCTTACTGCTAAGTCTGGTTATAGATTGGGACAGTTGCCATTTTTTTCGAGTGGAAAACGGCTGGTAAAATATAATGCCACATTTCATTTGTCAGTTTTATAAATAAGGCTTATAGATTGTTCACTTATAAAAGTGAACGTTCACCAAACTAAGTCAGTGAGCTCATTCTCTTCATTCATCCAATCATGTACAAGAAGAAAAATCCAGTTTATTTAAATCTGAGCTCCAGCCTTCCCTTTAGTTGTACAGACTCCTCTGCTGTACTGAAATTGCTTACTCTGATTTCACTGCACACTGTGAGCTTCACACATTGTGCATTAGAAACTGCAGCAAGTTAGACAGAGCCCACTTAATTTCCTGGCTGAATGATGTCCATCATTATCTAGCTCTTTCCTCCTCAGCCGGCCTGTCCTGGGCTCATTGGATTTCTAATGCATCTGAGTCTTAATCTGGTCTTGCTTACCCCTTTGTTCTTCTTGCAGGTCTTCTGAGCGGCCAGACGTCCCCACCCAATGTACGTCTGGAGCGTCTTGACTCCCCGCAGGTGCTGCAGCTGTGTGTGCGCTACCAAGATCATCTACACCAGTGCGCTGAGGCAGTAGCCTTCGACCAGAACGCACTGGTAAAACGTATAAAAGAGGTAAGCGCGATCAGAGAGGAGCACAGTAGGGTGCGCATACAACAGCCATTATTACATGTCTTGGTACTCATGTTGACACTCTAGTTTTCTGTGACAACAGTTTTTGCATCTAACTGATCATATGGGCATGCATGGATGTTTTCATATGGGTGGAATTTGGGCAAGACCATAAAAACAGCACTGACATGGTATGGCCTCATGCACACGGGTACTTTCATGCATCAAATGTAAATTATGGCTGTATTTTCGTGTTTGGGAGCCCCAGCTGCTGTATACAACTGCCCATAGTAATTAATGACTGTATGCAGGTTTGCATTGCTACTTGCCTAAACCAGCACATGCATAAAGCCATACGCCCCCTGGATGCAGACTTTCTGCATTCAGGGTTATATGACCGTATTCATGAATGGATTTATGCAGAAAGCTGTGTAAGCCTGTGTACAGCCATTAATTATTATGGGCAGCTGTATGCACCATCTGTGTCTCCTGGGCACAGAAATATGCCCACAATTTGTTAGATGCCCAAAAAGCACCCATGTGTATGTGGCTTAACATGCAGGCTGAATTCACACTATGTGCATTGTGTTTAGCACACTTTAAGGTTTACACCTTTCCCTGTTTGATGTTTGAATTTTTATGCACATTTTAAGGAGTGTATTAATGCATGTTTATGCGTGTTATGTGCTGCTTTGTTGGGTTCTGTCAGTCAAGGTAATGCAGAGTAAAGTTGAGGTTGTTTCGGGAGGGGCTGCTTACCATGTGCTGGAAATGTTATTAAATGCATGTTACATGTGTTTATATGTGCTGCCATTGCCATCCATGGGGCGTATAACACATGTTGATAGGCTAAAAAAACGGACTTGAACACTGCGCAGAGCACAGATGTGGACTAACATCGAAAACAATGGCAAAGTTGTGTGCATGCTTTGACTTGTTACAGTGTGCGTGTTAGTGTTACTAATCCCAGGAGCCTGCATTCACTATATCTGGTCTCCCGCAGTGCGTAGAACATGGAAATGCAATTATTTTAGTAAATATAAACTGCTAAATACCTTTTCTCATAAGCAGTATATAGCAGTCTTGTGACTTTTATCAGTGTCCAGCCAAGCACTGGTTAATCTTGTAGGAGGAGTTTTTATTCTTCTCTGACTGTCCTATGAGGCTGCCTGACCCCTGACCCTCTGTCTGGACAGTGCTGATTGGCCCTGTGCTGATCACATGCACCCTCCCAAAGAAAAAAAAACCTCTAACAATACATACTAAACTGAGCATGTGCAGAGTGACTCCTATAGCTCTTTACTATCAGGAGCAGAGAAGACAGAATCAAACAACCTTTTTGCAAATTGAGGATTAACCCCTTAGGTTCCACAGTGAGTATTACTGCATATACAGACTGATTTTACTGTTGTAGGTTTAGTAACATTTTAAATCGCAAAGGTATGAAGGTTCCCATATGCACCTTTTGCAGCTGATGGGTGTTGATATGCATTTAATGCATTGCATTGATGTACATTTGTTTCCCCACAGCAGAAACCAAAATACTTTGTTTTCATTAATGAGCGCACCAGCACACTATGACACATTGTATACCATTACAGAGGGTTGTGCTGCATTGAAACCAATCAGCTTCCAGGTTTTATTGTCAAAGCTTAATTGAACAAGCTGAAGTTAGAAGCTGATTGGCTAGCAAGCATAACTGCACAAGATTTTGCACTCTAGTTTTAATAAATTAATCTCCTTATGTCAGTCAATGGGGAAAGTTCTAGTGGCCAGGATGCCAGAGTACATAGTGACTTGCTCCATCCCCCTACATCAGCATACTACTCCAGGCCAACTTGATCTGCTTTACACAGGCAACCAAAGGGGAAGTCTTGTATAAAGGTTAACCACAGAAAAAGTGATAGGATGATGGGATAAGGATGACGGCTTTAGGCATTACCTTTTAAAAGCTGGCCAGTAATGGCAGCTCCCATGTTTCTATGCAGATAGGTCCCCTTTTAAATTGAGCAACATTGGATTTGGGGGGTCGGCGTCTTGTGGACATTTTTGTAATGCAAATTGTATCATTTTCTTCTCTTACTCATGCGACAGATGGACGCTTCTGTAGATACCCTGTACAGCTACATGCAGGAACGCCAAAAGCGTTTTGCCAAATATGCCGAGCAGATCCAGAAGGTGAACGAGATGTCAGCCATTTTGAGACGGATTCAGATGGGGATCGATCAGACGGTGCCACTGATGGAGAAGCTAAATGCTATGCTGCCTGACAGCGAGAGACTGGAGCCATTCTGCATGAGTCCAGACAGGGAGCATAAACCTTAAAGACCCGCATCTTTTTTCATACATTGCGCCAGAGAGAAGCGAGTAAGATCGTTACGGGGGGCAACAGACAGACCCGAATTTCACTCGCTTTTATAGACCCTCCTCAGGGCCCCAAGTCTGAAGACACGAGGCTTGCTGGGATGACTCAGAGTCCCCAGCCTGCTCTATTCCTGAGCTTTAAAAGTGCTGCACATGGCCCAGGCAGTTAAACTAAAAGGTGTTCTATAAATCTATTAAAACTTTCTGTGCATCTAGGAGACAACCCCTCATTCAAAGTGGTGTGGTGTAAAACATAAGTGGGCTGCCTCTTAGGGCTTCTAAAGTGAGCTTGGGAGTATAAACATTAGAGCTGCCTATCTCTGGGGCTATCATTCTGATCCTGGGAGTATAAAAAAACTGAAGCTGCCCTTCTAAACCTGACTTTGATATTTAGTGCGTCACCTATCTGCAACACGTATGCAGAACAAGAGTCCAGACATCATTGGCTGCATGCTTGTTCTAGTCAAGTGATTGGCTAGGTACAAGCAGCGAAATGATGGCACCCATACAAGCAAAGTGTCATTACTTGCTGGTGTCTGGTGGTCTTTGGGGAAAAATGCCATGTTTTTGCCCCTTGATTAAAGTGGACTTTTTCCCCATGCCCATGAAAATTATTTCACTATATGACAGTTATCCAATGTACTTACAAGACCAGCGAATCCTACATTGTCCTTTCCTGGTGCAATGTCATAAACATTACATGTTGCCATAGTCAGGAGCTATCACAAGGCATCTATGGTCCTGCAGCCTTCTAGGGTGTGTGACATTTTATCCTAGGAGGCTCGGTGCGGAAAAGGCTACATCACCCATACCTAGGCGGGGAAGAAGTAAGTTAAACACATATGGTTTGAGTCAGGGGTGGACTGACAACTCATGGGGTCCCCGGGCAATAGGGGATCATGGGGCTCCTGTGTCCTTGCCCAAACTCAAGCCTATGAAAAAGGTACCAGGGGCATCTCATGGGGCCCCATACTGACCCCGGGCCCTCGGGCGATGCCCGAGTTTCCAAATGGTCAGTCCACCCCTGGTTTGAGTGATTGTAAAGATGTGGGTAGCAAAAAATATTGTGAAATCTGATGTATCACAGGCAATTAGAGGGAAAAATGATTTTCAAGCATCCAGTTTGATTTTTGATTAGAGATCATTTGCTTTTTGGAACAGAACATAGTTACATTTTTTTGTGACTGTTTACATCTCTTATGTTTATTTGCATCTTCCTTGGTAGAAAGAGAATTGTCCCCTTGCACCGTAAACACCATCCAGTTCCTGAATTCTGAACTCTCTTGTCATCCTGGAGAACTGAGCACCACATTCTCAATGACAGGGCAGCTGCTGCACATTATGCTCTACAAATGGGTACGAGAGGGAATTTATTGTGTATGTAAATATTCAGCCAGATTTCTGTGATGTTTTTGTTTTAGGAATATGATCTGTGACATTCATCTCCATCCATACAAACTGTTTTGTGCACATTGTCCATGCACAGCTATTAAAATATTTATAACAACTTTATCTGCAAGTCTGTGACTGACTTTTGGTGAGAGCACTCTGTCTTCTAGACAATATATATTAAATGTTTGCCTGTCAGAAGATTTGTAAAGGTATTGTACATTGATTGCACATTTATGCCTCTCCCCCATGCAGGGGCATATTTACCACAAGGCAAACAAAGCATTTGCCTAGGGCGGCATTTTTCAGGGGGGCAGTGCTGCCCCCGAAAGAATGGATGGAAGATGGGACACACGCAGCATGGGGACCAGGTGGGATCTGAGAGAGGCTCCTTGATGGTGTATGCAGAGCCTGACTCTTGTTCACGGGGATGTCCAAAACTGTGAGGGGGAGTGTCTTCTCTCTCACCAGGGTGGGGTGAGATTGCCACTGTATGGGGGGTGGTGGTAATGGAAGGCTCTTCTGGGTGGGGTGTTGTTGATCAATGTCCGGCTCCCTTTGTGGGGGAGGGGGGCGTTGGTCGGTGTCAGGGTCTCTCTGTGAAGGGGGGGAGCCAATTTTTGTGTTGCCTAGGGCAGAACAAAACCTAAATACACCACTGCCCCCACTCTGTTCTTTGGCCTATTTCTGGTCTTCTTTCGACTGGCAGTGCCAATCTTGAGCTCAGTCTCCCTTGTGTGGAGTCTAAAGTTTCCAAACTTACAAAGATGGAAACTTGAAGCTGAACTTCAGCTGCAACAGACCCAACTTCAGAGTGCCACTGCAAGAACCTTGTGGACAAAAGCTACATCAGCAGAAGATCAAATGTCCACCTGGTAGAACTTTGAAAAGGTGTAAACAGAGAACCATGTGTGGTGGCCTTACAAAGCTGTGCTACAGAGTCCTGGTTCTTGAATGTCCAGGAAACTCCTACTGACATGGTGGAGGAGCAGGCAAAGGCGCAGGAGGAAGATTTGTCCTTAAGAATATAAACTCTAGTGATGAGTTGACTTGGAAGCAGGATGTCCCTTACAAGTTCCTGTGGATATGTAAAAAAAGGAAATTCTACACCCTGATAGAAGCTGCTGCTTTGAGGTAGACTATGATGGCCCTTTCTATGTCAAGGAAATGAAGAGAAATTTCCTTTGGGTGCTTTGGAGCAGAGCATACAGATGGAAGGATAATGTCCTCATTGAGGTGGAAGACTGATACCACCTTAAGCTGACCATTGATGTGCAATTGTTTTTATTTTGCTCAGCCAGTGGACTGAATGAAAAAAAATATTAACAGATTCCTTCATCCACACAAATGAAGTGAATGAAAGAAACCCCTCTGCTGGGACATTGTATGCTGATAATGGAACCCAGGCTCTGTCAAAATACAATGATCACACACTGCAGTTTTCCATTTGACAGAACTTGATAGATTGACTTCTGTCAAACAGGGACAGCTACACACTGGTGGAAATTCAGCCAGTTCCTTCTAAATTTTGATCCTTCTATTGCCAGCTTTAGGAAGAATGGATGGTCTTGGGTGTAGAACTACCTTCTCATTGTGAAGAATGGGAAATGGCTCTTAACGAGAGAGAGCTGCCAACTTTGAGAGCCAGATGTGATAGCAACCAAAAAGGTCACTTTGCAGTAGAGATCATTCAAGAGGATATCCCTGATTGTTTCAAATGGCTGTTTCCACAAGCCAAAGAGAACCAAGTTGAGATCCCAAGGTAGCACAGGTTGCTGCGGGGGGGCTGATCTTAGATTCATTTTGACAAGGCCAAACATTTCCTTTTAATGTGCTTAAGGTCAAATTCTCGTCGAGTTCAGATTATAGGAAGGCTAGAATGCGAGACACATAGGGGTTAATTTACTAAAGGCAATTAGACTTAGTAAATGAGCAGAAGATCTGCTGACTTCCATCATCCAATCATGTGCAAGCAAAAAAATGCTGTTTTTTTTTATTATTTTCCTTGCATGTGATTGGGTATTCTTGGCAAAGGGAAGCTTTTACCTCATTTATTAAGCTCTGGAGCAACTGTACTAGCAAAGAAGAGTCTCCAGGCACAATTATAGATATTTTGGAAGTTGCTTTTATCAAGGTAGGAGTGACTGACTCCGAGACCACTCTGTCTTTTTTCACTGAGCTCCAGGATGTTAATGAGGAGTTTGGCTTTCAGCAATGTTCCCTGGACTGTGAGAGACTGGAACACTCCTCCCCAGCCTGAAAAATTGTTTTCACTTTTCAGTGATAAGGAAGAAAGACTTCCCTTTTAAGGCTAGGCTAGAGATCCACCAAGCTAGGGACGTCCTTGCTTGGCTGGACAGGAGCATAGGTAGGTCAATAGAAGGTGCATGCTTGTTCCAGGTCGACCAGATATTATGCTGGAGAGGTCCTAAAAGAAATTGAGTGAATGGCACAGCCTCAAAGGAGGCTACCAAAAGGCCTAGCACTCTTATGGAGAATCTTATTGTGGGATGTCTCTTTGACCTCAATTCCCAAGCATAAGCTCTTGGACACATCCCAAAGCAAAGGTTTTGCTTCCATGCAACATGCTCTAAGACCAGACTCAAGTGCTCCAGGCAAAGAAAGGCTGGAAAGTAGATTTTTGGAAATTAATCATTCAGCCACAAGCCTGACGTATCTGAATTGTCCTGATATTTTCAAACATTTGGAAGGGAGAGGAGTCCTTCAGGAGAAGGTCATTCATATGACATCTGACCTGGATACCCTGAGTTCTTAGAACATGCTAGTACCTTGTGAATACTCTAGGAGCAGAGGATAGGCAAAACGCTGTGTGACTAGAAATTGTCATCCACTGCAAAGTGCAGAAGATGCTGATGAGGTGGATAAAATGTAAATATGCAGATAGGCATCTTGGATGTCGATTGATGCCAGCAATGCCCCTTGTCTCAGAGAGGCAATAACCAACCTTGCAGATTTCATGTAAAATTTTGGAATTTGAAGGGATTTGTTTAGTACAGGAAAATTGGGCTTTGGAACTGTGAACAGGTTTGAATAAAATCCTTAGGCTAAATTCACCTTTTGGACAAAAATAATAAATGCACATTTGTTATTTTGTCCAAAGGAGCCTGGAAAGCATTCCACCATTGATCAGTAGAGCGCTGATGCTATGCAGGCATGATGTGGTATTAGAAACTGTAAGGTGTTGATTGAAGAATCTGAACATAAAATAATAGACAAGTTAAGCTAGGAGTGATTTCTTCATAAAGGGAGAAGAGGTCTATCACCTTAAGACACCAGAAAAAAAAAAAAGAAGAGGACTCACAGAGTGGGATAGGGTTATAACGAAGGTGTCCACAGGACAGGTCCTCAAGAGTCCAAACATCTGAGGGTAAGAGCCTAAAAACTAGGGTCTAGGAGTACTCAGTCTGTGTCCTGTAAAGTATGGTTAAGATAAAAATGTTTAAATGGCAATGGAGTGTGGAGGGCTTGGAACCTCTGTCAAGTATTTGCTACCTGTATTGCTGCAGGGGAGATTCACCCTCTGTATTTGTCCTGTTGACCATTGTCACAGGGATAGAAAGTGGGGGGAAATCTAAAATTTTACATCACCAGAAAAACAGATGTAGAGAATATATCTTCCCATAGGGGGACCTGATCTGCTGATAAGTGTCAGAAGGGGTATTCTCCTCTCCCTCTTTGTAAAAGGAATATGATACAAGGGGACAAAAAAATAAACCCTATAAAACTGATGGGTCAGAAATAGGTAGGCCAGCTTTAGGTAATTACATTAGCTGATTTGAAATTAAGAACAAGGAATTTAAATTCTCCTTTCCATAAATCATATTATTCACTTGCAATGTACCTCTGAACTTGTTAGAAAATTCAATTCGCTAGCATAGCCCCTTCAGAAAATTTGACTACTCCAGAAAAGTCAATTCGTAGCACAGCCCCTTCCCTCTTTGCATGCCATAGCCATCTTCCCTTCTGTGGGAGTGTCCAATTACTTTCTGTAATGCCTCAGCTCTTACAACCCTCTCTTATATAATACTTTAAGTAAGCAGCTAGGTGTGGAATGAAAGGTAGTACTATAGGACAGAGGTCCTCAACCCCCACGCCGCAGACTAGTGCCAGCAGCGGGTGGGCGGCGTGTGAGCAAGGCAGCACAACCTGTACTCTCTAACACCCAGAGGGTGCCCACCCGCTTCCCTTCTCCCAGCACCCCTACTCCCTTCCCTCTCTGTGGTTACGTCGACGACACACATGTAAAAGAGGAAGAGCAATGAGAAAAGGGAGGGGACAGGATCGTCATAAGCACTGGTGAGACCATACACCACTATGGTCTATGGGAGAGAGAGACACCACCATATCCTGGGGGCCTTCATACTGAGCTGACTTAAAGTGGCAGGCTGCACCCCTAAACATCCCCCGGGTCCATAAAGGGTTTTTTTTCCCTGAGGGAGGTTGGGGACCACTGCTACAAAGTGTCACTTGAGGCTGTTGACATCACATCCAGCAGCAGTCTCCGGGGTTTTCAGTGTCTACACATAGGAGGCTTTTACAGGTAAATACATGCGCAGCTAACATTTTATGCATGTTACGTTTATTGGAAGCCAATTGTTGTAATTATCTGGTGACAGGGTCTCTGAACGTGTGTGGGTGTTTTTCTCCATATTTTGCAAGTCTGCTGTCAGCATGAGCAACCTGCAGGCCGACAGCTAGTGACTTATACTCCCAAATTTGTCCCTCATCAACGCTATAGTGAATGTAAAAGAACATGACCATGCACGCTCCTTGTCTTGGCTTTTGTGACATTGCTAGAATAAGATCATGACGTAAAATGTAAGTTTGATTTCTGCCTTCAATTGGTGTGTATCTACTCACTTGAAGGCCGGGTTCACACCTATGCGTGTTGCCGCGGGAAAAAATTCCCTAAGCCTTACCAAAAATGCAGTGGCTGAAAACACATAGATGTGACCGTGTCCCATAGGAAACCATGTTAAATGGCCTGTAGTGTGAGTTCTACTCACCCTGTCAAAAAATAAATGTCAGCAACTACAAAAACTGTAGCTGCTGACTTTTAAAAAACAGGCACTTACCTGTCCCTCGGACCCACGGTGTGTCCCCCGCAGCCCGTTTCACCAGCCGTCCTATATTCCAGGAGGCTGGCATCTTCAGTGTGGGCACCTGGCTGTGATAGCTTGCGGTTTCACAGCCGGGTACCCATTGCGCATGTGTGAGTAGAGCTGCACTTCATGAATGGTCCTGTAGTCTTCTGGGACCGGTCACGTGTCCCAAAAGACTACAGGGAGGGAGGAAGGACACCTTCCGCTTCCGGTCGCCTAGGCGATCTGACCGTAAGTGGGAGTGGGTACCTGTCAAGTTCGGGTACCTGCTCCCACCCCCCAAAGGTGCTATTACTTAATGGGGAGCGGCGGAGCAGTCCTTTAAAGTGGAACTTCTCCTTTTGGGTGGAGCTCCGCTTTAAAGCAGTCTGCAAGTGATTACACTGACTGCACTCAAAAATGAATATATGAATAGCAGACTCCACCCAAAACAAAAAAAAAGTTTTGGCTTGAGATCAACTTTAGGCTCCATGCACACTAGTGTTTTTTTAAACTCTTAGAAGCCATTATTAGCATTTTTTCTGCTCCTAGAAGCTAAAATAGTGTTATCCTATGTGTCCATGCACACTATTTTAGGCTTTTAGCATTTGTTTGAGTTTCTGTGTCTAGGAACAGCAAAAATGTTTTTGTAGAGTTTTTTTGGAGCATTTTTCCAGTAGGAAAAAAAAAAAACCGCTAAACGCTAATAAAATGCTCCTAATAGCTTTATTTTTTTTCCTCTACATGTACTGTAAAAATCATTAATAAAATACTAACACTCAAACACTTTTGAACGCTACAAAGCAACGTTATTACCAGTGTTTTTTGAGCTTAAAGAAACACTAGTGTACATGGAGCCTTAATGAGGCATAGGAATAGATACATTGAACTTCTAAATAACCAATCGGAAGCCTTCTTTGGCTACAGTGAATACAGTAACATTCATTTGCTAGGGGTTACTGCACTGATCACACCTCGGTTTAGTGAACACAGGACACTTTGGAGTAATGAGATTTTTCTTTAATGTTTGGTTCAAGATATTTCCAAATTAAGGCTCAAGATCCAAACTGAACAAGTGACAGATGACACAGAAATGACAACCCAGGCATCAGAAACGCCTCCACAATTCCAATGCAAAATTGCAGTTTTATGGGCTGAACGAAAAAAAAAAACAAACAAAATCAACAAGAACAAACATTCCGAGTCCCTGAAAAGAGAAATGATTGGAAAGATCTCTCCTGTGACAAAACCATACACAGATTTGCATCTCCCACAGTTGGGCATTTCATCAAGCGATATAACAAAAAGAAAAAAGGCACGTGACTGACATTCGCTATGACAACATGTACCTGGATCATTACTATTCTGCACGGACGTGGGCAGGACAGGGGAACACAACATTCTGACTTGGTGTCCCAAGATCTGAGGGTGTGACAGATGATCAGTTCTGGTTCAGTTCAGTGTATTTGTCAAAAGGCACTCCATTGCAGCTTACTATTGCACCTGTGCGATCCCATCACAGGAAAAGCTTCAACTGCATTTGCGTCCAGAAAGTTGGCTAATAAAAGAATTGCTTTCACTGAGACCTGAGGGCTTCATGCCAGGCTAATGAAAGTCTGCATCAAAGACTCCATCATGTAGAAGGGATAGGGGCCCATTCACACTAATGCACTGTAAAAAACGTATTTGATTGTGCATTACTGCAATCGTGCAACAATGTGTGTACTGTAGTGCCATTCATTTTAAATAGCAGCCCAACAAATTGTAATACACAGATCTCAACAGTCTCTGCGATGCATTAAAAAAAGTAAGGCATGTGGAAAAAAAAAAAAATTTTCTCCAAGTACCCCTTTGCCCTCGGTGCTCATGCGCAAATGCATACATGGGTCCCGCACACATATGTACACGGTGATCGCACCACACGTGAGGTATCGGCACAAACATCAGAGTAAGAGCAAGACCTCCGATGTAACTTTAAACTGGTAGGCTGTAAAGTGGCATCTATGGATTATTTAAGGCCCCTGCGTTAACGTGCCTTTTTTTCTCAAACATTTGCAAAAACCACCGTTTTATTATCCATTTAAAAATGAATAGCCATCCTAATGCAACACATATAAAAAAAACTGATAATGCACATTCACAATGCAAGTGTTAAGATAATGCTTATGTATGAGCTGGCCCTAAAGCTGAACTTCAGACAGATATAAATAATACAAATTAATGTAGCTCTGTATTCGTCAAAACATCAAATGTATTTTTTTAAATGCAGCCTGATTGTGACCTGGTATTGGCCTTTTGCAATCCCTGCACAGCAAACCTCAGACTTGGGGAGGGAGAAATACCACAAGGAGACAGTTGTGCTGCAGTGCAGGAGAGAACAGAGTGACAGGTGAGCTCATGTGCCAAAGATGAACATGCTGATATTAGAAGAGAGCAGAGTTACAGGGGAGCTCATGTGCCAAAGATGAACATGCTGATATTAGAAGAGAGCAGAGTTACAGGGGAGCTCATGTGCCAAAGATGAACATGCTGATATTAGAAGAGAGCAGAGTGTCAGGTGAGCTCATGTGCTAAGAATGAACATGCTGATGAGAGGGGAAAGCTTAGTGACAGTTGAGATCTCAGTCTACTGCTTCTTCTGTCATTATTCAGTCAAAAACCTAATAGAGGGATAAGACCTGTAAGTGTTACTGAACTGCAGCAGAGAATAATCCAGTCTCTTGCCCTGCCAGATAGGGCCATGCTGTGTGGCAGAGTTGTGTAAGTCTCAGAACTGGATGGCCAGAAATACAAATCCTTTGAGAGGTAACACAGCTTCTATAGAATATTTATTCTGTGCATTTGTGTATTGTATCTATTTGCCTGGAGTTTAGTTATAATCTTCATTTGTTAGTGAATCTATTTTTAAATGAACATGAACAACCAATCAAAGTTCAGATTTTCTTCCCCAGTCCCCCTCTCCTAATAACAACACTCTTTAAGCCAGCCATACATGGAACAAAATTCGGCAAGTTCAGCTGGGACTGGACAAATTTCAGTCCAAGTATATTGCTCACTGGTTGTACACAAGTCGATCTATAGATCGACTGTGTACAACAAGCATGTCGGGTTTATTCCGAATGATCAGTGGCGATGGCTACAGCTGGCAACACTGATCACTGCATTAGGACAGTGGGGAAGTTTCCCCACTGTTAGAATACAGTAACTCAGCGGGAAGGATTCCCCCATTCACAATGAATTAAGGGCGGGCAAGGGGGATGATCAATGTAAGAGCTGTCTTACATGTGGGCCACTTGTGGTTTTAACTACATTTTGCTTTTCTCAATGACAGCCTCTCTTTAAGGCAGCTGTTTAGTTTTGTTAAATTTCAGTTGACAATTGGGGTTTCACTAAACTATAGCAAAGAAATGAACATTGCTTCTGTGCAGACAGACCTTTTCACTTTGTTTTAGAGACAGGTACACTTTTACACTTGTTGATGACCGATATCCCAATCTACGCCCAAAAATTCTGCAATCCTAACTTATCATTAGCTAGACTATGACAGGCATAACAAAACATACATCATCCATATTGCTCACAGGGCAGCTGTACCCTCCTCCTAGGTTTATCAGTTCCTTGTTAAATGTACACCATACAATCTGATTGTACAATCTCCTTCAGATCTACCATCAAATATGTAGTGCAAGGGCCTGCCAGATTGGATAGATTTGGTGTGTCCTCCTATTTTACAATTTTAGTAAATCTATAGGAGGTTGTACAATCAATATTGTATAGTGTATGGCTACCCCAAGTGCCAACAACCCACCAACCACCCCAAAATTGCAACAAAAATTCTAGCATACCACACAAACCACCAACCAAAAGTGCACCTGTTATAAGCTCCCACAGGTGAACCTCTTGTGAAGATTTTGGTTACCGGGCTTTTAAGCTGTTCCTCTGACTTCAATACCATCTTAGGGCCCTTTCATGCAAACATTCCGATCGATTTCATCTGTCCATTTTTCAGGCAGACTCGACTGGAACCTCCATTCTCCTCCATGGAGCAGCAGGTGTAAACCACGCCAGTCTACATCCAATTCGATCTTTGACAAAAAAATTAATGGGAACCCATCTGGCCCGATCGGAGTGGATGGCAGTCAGGTATAAACAGACAGGCAGTCAATTTACATCCATCCGCCCATAGAGGAGAGTGGGTTGTGTCCGTGTCTGCTCTGCATAAGCGGAGCAGAAATGGACCGGTCATCCACCTGCTCAGTGGGCATCAGCAGACAGATCCCCCGCTGAGAAAGGGGCCTTAGCCACAAATGCAAAACATGTAAGCAAGTCAGGAAAATCACAGAAAACACAAAATGGGGGAATTTATCAAACAGAATCTGGAGCAGCTGTGCATAGCAACCAATGAATTTCTGTATTCAGCTTGTTCAGTTAAGTTTTCAAAATGAAAGCTAGAAGCTGATTGGTTGTCATCCACAGCTGCTTCAGATTCTCTCTGCTCCAGATTTGATACATTCCCCCCAAAAGTTCCTTTCTGCTTCCTTTATGCCAGCAGCATTCAGGCCTCATGCAAATAAAAAAGGCATAAAAAAATACTGCTTACTGTATACAGGCATTTGGCATTTTATTTCTCGCAGCCTGTAAAAGCAAGTCAATGTTAGCCTACGTGTCTATGCACATTTGGGTGTTTACAGGCGTATTTTTAGAGGAGCGTTTACAGGCTGGAAAAAAAAAAACAAACAAAAGTTGTTATGCAGAAAAAATGCTTGATGCACTTAAACACCAATTGTTCTACTGTTTTAAGGATGTGAGGAAAACTGCTTATAAAAACGCAAATGCTTGTACAATATGCTCCATAGGAGCTTTTTTTATGCTGCCTTTACCTGCCAGCAGTTCTGGCATTTTTTCTGCTGCCTAGTGTGCACGGACCCTGAAATCTTTAATTTGAAAGTGCAAGTGGATATCCTCCTTGCTGGAGAGAAAGCTGTACCTGAAGACCTACAGTGCAAGGATATCACTGCTTGTGTTTAATCCATTATGTGGATCTGTGCTTCCTCCAGTTTCCCTGCTGCTTCTTCATTACCTCACCTATCAATAGGGAGGGGCAGTCTGACACCAGGAAGAAAAACCTTACTTCTTTACTAAGATGGCCATCTCCATACAGAGACAAAGTGCAAGGCATAGTAAAATCAGTAAAGGGAAAAAGATCATCTGCAAGGAGACGACAGGCAATACTAATGACTAGTTATGTGATCTCTTCCTGCCTTGTTTGGACACAGCATCCAAAGCTTAGTTCCTGCTTACTGGCAACGCTGTCACCTTACACTCATGACTATCAGGCTTTCAAGATTCAAGTAGTGCTAAAGCCTACTGAAACTTTTTAAAATGCTTTGCAAAAGGTTGCTATACACACTTCCTTAATGTAAGCTGAAGTCCTTATGTACAAAGGTCTAAAGGACCAACAGGGAGCCTTCTAAGGGCCAAGCTCAACCTTTACAGTAAAATTCAGAATTTGCACATACCAACTAAAAACAGAAAGCAGGGCTTCTACCTCCATAGTTAAACTTCCAAAGCTGGATGACCAGGAATGGATTGCAATTGCTGGTGAAATGCAGAAAAAAAGATTGCTGGCATCACAGTCAACTGCAGCAAGAAATCAGCTTTATTAAGGCTAGGTCCACACTATGGATCGCATGTGAATCACACAGGAACTGCACCACATTCCTGTGCAATTTACATGCGATTCTGTGGAGTGCGATTTGAGCCCATTCATTTTGAATGGCTCAAATCACACCGCATCTGCACCAAAAAAGTAAAGGCACCTTCTTTTTAGCCACACTGGAACTGGATCGCATGATTATATATACCCTCTGTTTCCTCTTGTACCAAATTGTATTGTAACTGTAATGTCTACCTTCATTTTGTAAAGCGCTGAGCAAACTGTTGGCGCTATATAAATCCTGTATAATAATAATAATAATAATATACCCATGCAAACCAGGTTAAACCAAACACACTGTGATTGCAACCTGCTTTTGTGGTGCAATTGTGATGCAGTGCAGGAAAGGCACAGGGATCGCTGCATTTCCTGCACTGCATATGTGTGAATAGAGGCTAAGACATCGGTGTACTCAGAACAAACAGTCAACGCCTTTCCACCATAATGGCCTTACTCATGAGTATGGCCGTTATGCAGGAAATGTATTGACTGTCTGTACCATGATTCCGGCAATCTTCCTTTCAGAATTTGCACATAACCTTGTCTGTTTAGATCTGTGCCTACAGTGATTGCTTCGACATGCCATTTCCATTGGAATACTGGTTCTGTGAATACTTTTTCGATCATTGTGCAGAGGTACTGAAGGTTTGTGAAAAGTTTACTTTGGACCTGCAAAAAAGATGCAGTAAGAAGTACTGAATTCCTGTGCATCTCAGTCACACTGTACATCCATCCAGAACTTTGTTATGTTTCTTTACCTTTAAAGGCATCCTTGGCACATACGTGGCAACAAACCTGGACTGCGGTGGCTAAAAATGACAAATCTCTGCCATCATCAGACGTTTCCCTCTATTAAATTATAAGCCCAGTAAAAGTATGGCAATGTAAATTTGCTCCCCTTTCCTTCCAGACAGCCTCTTATCTCAGACGTCCTATTCCATTTCCAACAAATCTAAAAATTCCAGCTTAACACAATTTATTATGAAAATGAATATTTAGAGCAAGGATTTTCCTTTAAACCCCAGATATAAATTGATTAATATGATGATTTCAGCTGCTACCACCTCCTAAAATCAAGACTCTCTGTTTTGGTTACATATCACTGCGATTGGTGCAATTTTTTTCCTTCAAATTTAACACAAATTGAAACTAAAATGAACACACATTTGCCCTCAGGAATTGAAGAGAGTTTCTATGAGTACCAACTCTGTTCATGTCAAGTGCTGTGTATAAAGAGTTCAAGTGCCAAATCTCCAAACAGCTCCCACTGTAGTCCAGGCAGGGGGCACTCCTGTCCCACCAGCCGAAAGGTACTACAGGTTCCAGCAAGCTCCTGTTAGAAAGGCATGCTTGGACTTGTAGTTCCTTGACAAGGCTCTCTATGCCTGCTCTAACCCTTACATCTTCAAATCGTACATCAATGTTCTGAAGGCTCCAAACAAAACAGAACCGATTTCTGCTACCCGAGCAAGAGCTTCTTGTCAATGTTTTCATAGTGAGTTTCCCTAAACACAACATTCAGATTCACAGGGAACAAGATAAGCACAAAAATAAAATTTAATTTACACCCCAAGAAGTCCAGCTTGCTGGCTCTTTTCACCCCCACCCCTCCCCCCTTGATTGGCGGGTCTCAAGACACTTCAATGACTTCCATGCTGCCGGAGAAGTTAGTCTGGCTGCCTACTTTGCCCAGTTCTTCCCGGGACCTGCTGTCCCCTAGGCCTTCCCCAAATTCCATCTGGCAGCTGCGGCGTTTGAACTGCTTTTCGAAAGGGCTTTCCTCATGCCAGCTGCGTCTAGAGTCTCCACGGGTGCAGGGCTTCTGCCTCCTACGCACCGCGCAAGAGGGGTCCATGGGCAGCTGGCCGCAGCTGTAGGCTGCAAAGGCTCCCGCGCTGTACAATGTGGAGGCAGAATAGAAGTGTGAGGGTGCATCAGAGGTGAAGTACCAGCTGCCGGTTAATGATGAGGCCTGAGTTGCCAATATGTCAGAATGCCAGTCTTTAAGGCCTAGCGCTGGCTTGGCCAGGTGCTGCTGGCTGCTGGATAATCCAAACAGGAAGTTAGTTTTGCGGTGGTCCTCCATGCTGCCACTGCGGAAAAGGGGTGCAGCTAAAGAGCGCTGAGACAGGAAGCTGCTTCGAGATGATGTCTGCTGTGCTTGCCGGTGTTTGTCCTCAGTCTGACGACAACTGGCGGGCATCTCCGGTACCCTCTTTGCCTCTTCCCGATCGGGGCTAGCCTCTGGAGTCTGCTCAGAGACCTCCTCCACAGGCGAGAACTGGCACATCTTACTACCACCTTCCATAGATGCCGTAGGTTTATAGAATTCTTTGCTGTCCTCTGGTGCAGAAACGAGTGATGCTGCACCAGACAGGCTGCAGTAAGCCATCGATTTGATATCTAGGGAGAAAGAGCGCTTTATTTTATTGCTGTCCTCCCTGTGTGACACATGCAGTCCATTGAGGCCTTGCAGGAGTGGTGCCTCCTCGAGGTACGAGGCTTGTGGTGGCTCTTCTGAGGTAGGGTGAGCTTGCTGTGGACTCTGTAGTTGAGGCACCTCTATGGTGGCTGAAGGGAGGTGGTTTTCATTGGCACTGCAGCCCAGATCCAGCTGCAGTTTCACTTTGCAGATGGTGGCAGGTGCCTGATCACCCTGAGTTTTGATCTTTTTCTCAAAGTCCAGCAGTTGGCCCAGGAAATTGAAGTTCGGTGAGATGGTCGGTCGCTTCTCCTTGACAAACCTGCAGAAAAGGAAAAAGAAGAAAAAAAGTCACCATGGCCCTCTTTTGTCTCAGAAATTCTGTATAAAACAAAGAGTAGGAAAATAAACACCTGTGAGCTATGGTTTGCTTCCAAATTCTGTGGCAATTACCCTTAAAGAGTAAGTTACCCCAAGATTTCATATTCCTGTTATGTGCCAAGTAACATGTACTTGTTTATTAAGTATCCTCTTCTCTTTGTATTTCTTCCTTTGTGTAAAATACCTGGTGCTCCGGCCAGTCTGCCTGCTTTCCTTTTTCAAACTGACCATGCTAGGCATGACAGCACATCCATCCCAGCATGGTCAATTTTCTGGCTGTGCAGGGAGAACAGCCTGCCTGTCCTCCAATGAACAGACTTGTGCTAAATCCTTTTGGTCTGTCAAATATCCTATTAAAAACATTTTTGTTATATGAGCTCAATAAATTGACAAACATACCTGTTGTTGATCTTATCAGCCAACTTCCTAAGCTGGTCTTTTATTATATTCATTGTCCAATTATCCAAAGACCACAGAACACCTCCTCCCCTACGTTTTGGAAAGGATGAGGATGTTCTGAAGTCTTAACACACTTACTGTAGGTCTCTGCTGCTGGGATCCACCAACTATGCTCCAGGATGTCACTAACCCCCCCAAGTAACTGTGTTCAGGCCTAGCAAATTTTCAACTGCTCCACATACCTAGAAGCCCCCCCCCCCCACCCTTTTTCTTAAGAGCAACAAAGCAAGGGTAGGCAAGGTCCATCAGGAATCCAACGAACAAGCAGGAGACGATCTCTAAACAAATGAGGGCAATGACTACAAGACAAATTGGATGGTAAAGGAATCTTTGTTGGACTTAAAAAAAAATTGAGAACCTGGGTGTGCAGGCAGAAGAACAGAAGGTTACCTGTAGGCTTCATCCAGACTCATGTCCATCCGCTTCATAATATATGCTATAGCGATGGTGGCTGAGCGAGAGATTCCAGCCAGACAATGGACCAGGACCCGGCTATTAGAGGCTTTGGCCATTTCTGCAGAAAGACAAAAGTAAATGTCAGCTTAAAATCTCACCGTACTTCTAGATGATCTAGACCTTGGGTGCACTAGGAACATCCTGGTCTGTTCTGCAGGAGTAATGCCTGCAGACTACTTATAATAATTGTGACATTGTCCTTATAATTGTTCTTTTTTGTGTGCAGATCAAAGCATGGCAGAAGAACAATGTAATGAAGCTGGGAGGGCCATAATGAATAAGATGACCTTTCCATAAATTGCTGGTACGTGGCTCAGTTCACAAAGTGGTTCCAGAGGTCGTGGATGTGGTAGGGTTCTGTCTATTTGTGAACACAACGTGTACTACTACACATCTACTGCATAAACATGTAGTGCCCTTTAAGTAAATTCATAGGTGAAATGCATATATTTATATATAAAATAAAAATAAATAAAAAGAGTCCATGTGGAGTGAAGTCATCATAAAAAGTGAAGCCTCTAAATAAGCCACGACATGTAAGGTGTCATAAAATAATAAAGCCTTTAAATCATCTCATAAAAGTCCACCAACAAAAGGAAAAGAAAAAAAACCCATGTACCCAAAGAGAGAGACTATGTGTTAATCTCCCTTCAATCTACCAGCTCTGTGCACCTGCGACCAGTGATCCACACTGCTGCTTATCAGAAAGTTAGACCGCAAACTCTGAGGTCTAACAGCGCTTTATGGGAAAAGAACCTGACGGCTTTATGGATGGATGGATTATGGATGATGAATCTGAAAATTAAGTCTGTCATGTGCACATCCTGCTCAGGCCACCAGTACCAATGTCAAAACGCTCACACTCCTCTGCTGCCACTTGCAGCAGTGTCTCCTCTCTACTTCCTCCCCTTCCCGCTTTTACTTTTTTGGATTGTGCACTATGACACATACCCAAAAAACTAGGGATGCACCGAAATTTTGGCCACTGAAACATATCGGCAGAAAGCAGCCCTATCAGCATATTGCCAATAGGAGAAATTTAGCTGATACAGGTGCCGATACAGGAAACTGTGTGTACTGCAGATGTGAGGGCGGGGGTGGCTGAGAAAGACAGGAGAGGAGCAGTGTATACAGTGACTGGCTGTCACTATATGTCAGTGCCGTTTTTTTGAATGTAATTACTGGCTTTTTTTTTTCTTCACTATAGCTCACAGGATTAGCTGTCACTTTCCCCCCAGCTAAAAGAAACAAAGATTCCTTTTAGTTTCTTTCCCAGAGTCAAAAGAAACAAAGTTTCCTTCAACTCCTGGGAAAGTGACAGCTAATTCTGTGAGCTATAGTGAACATTTTTTTTTTTAAAAAAGCTGGCAATTGAATTTAAAAACTGGCACTGAATATAGTGACAGCCAATGAGGGAGCCTCTCTGTATACCCTGCCCCCTCACTGTATACACTGCTCCTCTCCTGCCCCCTCCTTGAACACACTGCCCCTTACAAAGAGGAAATGTCACTCATATGCGATCACATAGGGGACTATTGGTCCCCTATGTGATAGCAATAAAATCCTAAGTTTAAAAAAAATAAATATAACACACACACACACACACAATGAAATACATAAAAAAAAAAAAATTGGAGCCTCCCCATATACGCAGACATTTCGGTTTCAGTTCGGTCTTTGGCCACATTTTCGGTATCGGTTTCAGCAACAGAATTTTCATTTCAGTGCACCACTACAAAAAACTGCATTGAAGTACATCCTGTCCCCCTCCCCTGCTGTCACAGCCTTCCTCATACTTACCAGCAATTCCAGACTGTAGAACTGATTTTCAAGAACTGCTCTGTAAATACAGCAGATCTAGAAGATGCTGCTGTCAATAAACAACCATTTGACAGTGTTTAAATAAACATTGCTCAGACACAAAATAGAAAGATACAAAGTAACATTTTTACTTTTGTAACATCTCTATTTCATTCACCTGCAGATCAGGGAAGAGCTGCATGTTTTTTGGATTTTCTTCCATAACATATTTACCTAGTTTCTCCCCTCAACTACTATTGTCCTGTTTTTTTTTGTTTTTTTTTATTTCTATTTTTCTAAACAATACTATTTTGGAGGGTCTTTTTTTTATTTGTCTTGTTTGTTAATTATTTTTTCCAAATCACATTATTATTAATAATTAAAAAAAAATGCAAAAAAAAAAAAAAGTAGTATTTCATTAACTTTGCAATGCTTTGTACAAGGATTATAACTGTAGGGTCATTTTAAACGGGACAAAAAAAAAAAAATCTCACCTATAAAATCCACAGACTTGTCTAGCCACGGGAGGATCTTCTCGCAGAAACTGTCGTTGACAGGAACCCGTAGGAAATGGGAGTCACAGATAAAGTCAGGTTTGGGGCAAGTGTTGCTGGCGTTAAGCACAAAGGCGATCTCATTCTGCTGCATCAGTTCCTGGATGAGAAACATGGGCAATGAGGTGAGAAGGATACAAGGAAGTGAGTGAGCTACAGACACTGTCACTCCAATCTAAAAATGATTACAATTTAATTTTCTGTGTGTGATTTACTGCTGGATGGCCAGAACAAAAAACGTCAGGCCAGGCACACATGCTCATGAAGGAAATTGTTTCTTACATACACTTGGGTAGAACTAGAAGCAATTTGCACCAAAAAGGGAAAAAAGACAAAGTGCCCACCACCCTAATACAACTACTTCTGCAACTTTAGCAGCAGGTTGTGACATTTTTGCCCTTCCATTCTGCTGAAGTGCCCCCATGACAGCTGTCTCTTCTGCCTACACCTCAGCATGGCCCTGTTTCTGACCCCCAGTCCAAATCTACAAAATAAAAGTTGGATTCTCCAATAGAAACACAGAACCTTTTCCATCCAAGGCAAGCTAGAGTCTGTGAGATCCGGCAGACACAGCCATGCTTACTCCACCTTTAATCAATATTTTAAGGTGAAAGTTACTCCACCCAGTATTAACTGTATGTGAAGCCAAACAAAGGTTTTGACTAAACAACCACTTTATTATTAAATATAGTTCAAAATTTAAAATGCACCCCCCCCCCCAAAAAAAAACCAAAACAAAATTAAAGTAGAACTATAGGCAAAATATTTTTTGTTTTTTTGATAGAGTAAGGGAGGGTTATAACCGGTTAGATTTTTTTTTACGCCATCTGTGTCCCATTGCGGAGATTTACTTTTACTTCCTGTCCCATAACCAAACAGGCAGTGAGAGAAAATCCTTGAAAGTCAAGGGAATTTCTTGAAGACCCCCAGGTCACCAGAACTAGTGTCCCCATTGAAAGATTTCACCTCTATTACTTTTCTACGGACAACCGAAATTTGGGATTTTTTTTTTACTTTCAGTTACAAGGATAATGGTAAAAAGGACAAAGAGAGAGGATGAATCTCCCTAACAGAGGCACAAACAGCAATAAAAACTGACGTGTTCTAATCCATCTCCACTATACAAAACGAAAATACAATTTTTGCCTTTAGTTATAATTTAAGCTATTGTTATGGTGAACTTTTATTCACACCTTTCTAGTGCTGTAATTTCTGGTAGCGTCCACTTCATATACATTCGTGTGTTATTGTGCCATTCAAACTCAGTCATTAGATTTATGCTATTCATATTTATAAAACCCATCTCCATCGCATTGCAGTGCACCAAAAAGTACAACACAATAGGAAGTGTGGTGGTGCACTGGGTTCCCAAAAATGGTGCCTTTCCACATTTTGACTTTTTGGTGCTTTACAAGCCTATTCATTTGAATGGCCTGCCATAATCTGTGCACATGAAAAAATAAAAAAAACTTGCGTTAAACACACATGTGTGAATGCAATGCACAAGGACACCAAAGTCTGAATGGGTCCTAAAAGAAAATTGGAAATTAAACAAATATTTGAATTCATAATTGGTCTTCTACATATATTTGTCAATTAAAAATGTTATTGCATGCAATGCTTGTTCAACTCCCCTGGAACACAATCTTCCTTCAGGGCAGCTATAAAACACTCTTTCCCTCTACAGAAAGTCCAAGTTAGCCAGTTACCATGCCAAAAAAGGGACTGTACTGTGCTAGATTATGACAATGTGTCACCTTCATCAAGAAGAGAATTTCTACACTTTGTTTAAGCTAAACCTCATGCTTCCATAGAGGAGCAGCAGAGCTCAGACTAGGAGAGAAAGAAGCAGCACAAGGAGCCAATCAGTTGTGCTGCATGCTCTTCCGGATATACACATATATGTTTTGTACCTCTCCGGATATACACATATATGTTTTGTACCTCTCCGGATATACACATATATGTATTGTACCTCTCCGGATATACACATATATGTATTGTACCTCTCAGGATATACACATATATGTTTTGTACCTCTCCGGATATACACATATATGTATTGTACCTCTCCGGATATACACATATATGTATTTTATCTCTCAGGATATACACATATATGTATTGTATCTCTCAGGATATACACATATATGTATTGTATCTCTCAGGATATACACATATATGTATTTTATCTCTCAGGATATACACATATATGTATTGTATCTCTCAGGATATACACATATATGTATTGCATCTCTCCGGATATACACATATATGTATTGTACCTCTCAGGATATACACATATATGTATTGTACCTCTCAGGATATACACATATATGTTTTGTACCTCTCCGGATATACACATATATGTATTGTACCTCTCCGGATATACACATATATGTATTGTATCTCTCAGGATATACACATATATGTATTGTATCTCTCAGGATATACACATATATGTATTGTATCTCTCAGGATATACACATATATGTATTGTATCTCTCAGGATATACACATATATGTATTGTATCTCTCAGGATATACACATATATGTATTGTATCTCTCAGGATATACACATATATGTATTGTATCTCTCAGGATATACACATATATGTATTGTATCTCTCAGGATATACACATATATGTATTGTATCTCTCAGGATATATACATATATGTATTTTACCTCTCAGGATATACACATATATGTATTGTATCTCTCAGGATATACACATATATGTATTGTATCTCTCAGGATATACACATATATGTATTGTATCTCTCAGGATATACACATATATGTATTGTATCTCTCAGGATATACACATATGTATTTTACCTCTCAGGATATACACATATATGTATTTTATCTCTCAGGATATACACATATATGTATTGTATCTCTCAGGATATACACATATATGTATTTTATCTCTCAGGATATACACATATATGTATTGTATCTCTCAGGATATACACATATATGTATTTTATCTCGGTGTTAGCCGTTTGCTTGGAGTTCAGCTTTCATTACACATAAACATGATAATAATAATGATGATGATGTTCCTTTCAGATGTGCTGTTTCTGCACATTCCAGTGTTGCGCTGGTCTCACCTTGTTAAGGACATCTCTCTGGCAGCCCAGGTAGAGGTGAGGGAGGATACGGGTGGGCCCGGCACTGGAGACAGGAAGACACGGCTGGGAGATGCAGGTGGGGACGATAGAAGCCTTCCCTTCACACAGTCCGGGGTAGCAGGTGGAGAATTCGTAGAATCCACCTGTGAATGGGACATCGGAGGTTAGGAGGGGACAATGACATCAATGGCAGCAGGCGATTTGGGACCTTCCCTTTTGCAGCCGCATATGGAGGAAAATTATAATACAGTCTAGGGAGACCACAGTCAGAATCTTACAGAGAACACAGTACTCCCCCTAACAATGCCTTCCTCTGCTTATCTCTCCAGAAGGTGAAGCCATCTCTATTCAGACATCATCCTGGGTCACCATCTACTTCCTGGACTAAGATGCCAGCTCAGTCATGTAAATTCTGGTGCCTGTGCAGTTCTTGGCCGAGTTCAAAAATGTCAGATGCAAATCAGCCCCTGCTACAGCCTCTTGCCTTGTGACTTGCTACAAAGTTACAATGTTGCAACCTAATCACTAGAGAAAGGGAGAAATGCTTCCTCTTGCCTGCGGCTGATAACGTCATTTCATCCTAGGCAAAGTCACTGACTGGAAATACAAGATGGCTTTAGAAGAAGTGTGGGAAATCAAAATCACATACATACTCACCTGTATGGCTGCAGAATCAATTGTAAAAGCATGCTTGTTATACTCATTGTGGAACCTAAGGGGTTAATCGTTCACATTGTGCAAAAAGGCTGTTTGATCTTCTCTGATCGTCCCTTTCTCCCCAATCCATCTGCTGATAGTACAGAGCTCTAGGAGTCACTCTGTACATGTTCAGTTTAGTATATATTGCTAGTTTTTTTTTTCCATGGGAGGGTGCATGTGATCAGCACATGGCCAATCAGCACTGTCCAGAAAGAAAGTCAGGGGTCATGCAGCCTCATAGGACAGTCAGAACAAAATGAAAACTCCTCCTACAAGCTTTAACCAATGCTGAGCAGGACACTGATAAAAGTCACAAGACCGCTATATACTGCTGATGAGAAAAGGTATTTAGCAGTTTGTATTTACTAAAATAATTGCATTTCTGTGTACTGTGGGAGACCAGACATAGTGAATGCAGGGTCCGGGGTTTAGTAAATACTGTAGATAGGAAGGTATATTATATTTACTGGTTTTAAACTTTTTTTTTACATTTCATAAGTTGCTGCCTGGTTTCTGGCCTAGGCCAAAATGATGTCATACATCCCCAGGAGTCTTCATGGACATTTTTTTATTTTTCCTTCATCTGGATGAGGAAATTTTTCAGCTAAGCACACAGTTTGTGGTATTCAGATACCGATTTACCTGTTAGCAGGTGCGAGAGCAGCTGACTCTATTGTTTAAAATTTGGAACTGAATGAAGGCTCTGCACGCCCCCAAGTGGTAGGGGATGCCTTTAAAGCCTACACCAGAGGCAAATACAACTCAGCCATCAAATCTATGAGAGTGGAATTTTCCACACAAGTCACAAGACTTGAACAGGAAAAGTCTGGGGCAGCTTTAGCTTTTGCATCCTCTTCTACCGGGGATAACTACTCTCTGCTTGCCCATGCCCACAGAGAATTGGAACTCCATCTCACATACCTCACTAAATCTGATGCTACCATACAAGCGGATAAGCTGTTCCGAGCCCAGTAACAAAAATGGCAGATTATTAGCCAACCTTGTTGCAGACTTGAGACAGATGACAGTTGTCTCTGAGCTGATCTCAGAATCTGGGGAGCGTCTCACTCAACTACTATTCTCTGAGACTTTCAGCAGTTCTTTTAAACTTTATATACTCCCTTTCCTTCCCCCCCACCCCCCAGGTCCCGTCCCTGATGACTACTTTACAAAATCTCTCCTTGATGACTTTATCTGCCACAGACACTCTTGACCTTGACAAGGAAATCTAGGTTTTGGAAATAGAAGTGTCCATCCTCTTATTTTCCTCAAATAAAACAGATCTGGATGGTTTGCCTAGGGATTGATACAAATTGCATGGTGGGGATTTATCACAGAAGCTCCATAGAGTGTTTCATGACTGTTATGAGGCCCAGTCTCTACCCCTGTCCACGTATCAAGCACACATTGTGCTTCTGCTAAACCACGTAAGAACCCTAGACAATGTGCCTAATGGTCAATGTGCCTCATATAGGTCCATATCCCTCCTAAATTATGATTTAAAAATCCAGACTAATGTGTTGGCCACTAGATTAATGAAATTCCTTCCCTCCTTGGTCAGCATAGACCAGACCGAATTTATACGAGTGAAGTCTACGGATATTAATCTGCATAGAGTTTTCACTCATCTTCAACTTCCCTGGGATAAATCTGATTCACGGGTCCTTGCATTACTGGATGTTGCACAGGCATTCAACTCTGTGGACTGGTTCTATATGTCAGCAGTTTTGGAAGTGATGGAATTAGGACCATATTTTTGTAAATGGATCACTATTCTCTATAAAATCCCACTGGCCCAGATAAAATTTAGGGGAAGCCGTTTCAGAGCCTTTTTCCATCGGTAGGGGGACAAGATAGGGATACCCACTCTCTCCAGATCTGTTTGCTCTGATGGTGGATCCCATAGCCCAAGCTATACGCAGCTCTCCCCTTATTAGGGGTATACAGGTAGACCCCATGATAGAAAAAGTGTCATTATACCCTGATGATTTAGTCTTGTTTCTGCACAACCCTGGTCCTTCTCTTCAGGCTGCACTGAATTTAATATTCTCCTTTTACCCCCTTTCTGGTTTAAAAGTCAACTGGGACAAATTCCAAATTTCACCTATACATCAGGAAGCATGTGAGCAGGCGGATCCAGGACTACCTTTGAAATGAACCTCATCTGACAAATATTTAGGGGTGACAATATCCCCCAGGACCTCAGATTATTGCTCTATGAACCTATTACCTTTATTACAAATGGCTAAACAACGCATGTCTGCATCAGCACACCTACCCCTTTCACTTTTAGGTAAAATTAACCTCATTAAAATGAAATTGCTTCCTTCCTTCTTATACATGCCCCTGTATGGTTCCCGAATACATTTTTCAAACAGTTTGATTCCGCGCTGACTTCCTGCTTATGGGGATCCTGTCAGCCCAGGTTTAAATTGTCTAAACTTCAGCGGCCCTGGATGCCGGAGGGGCTAGCATGTCCCAATTTATATACCTATCATCTAGCTACTTTGCTTCTCCATGCTCATAATTGGTTGGTGGCAGATGAAACAGGTGCTGAGCAAACTGTTGGTGCTATATAAATCCTGTATAATAATAATAATGCTGCAGTGGTTCTAAAGGCAGCACATTTAGGCTCCTACAAAGCCCTCAAAACTTACTGTACAGAGGCGCCTCAGCTCCCTATCCCATCACAGAATCTATGAAAACATTAATTAGGGCATGGCAATTGCAACACTCTGTTTGCGCTAATGTGTGGTCTCCCCATAGGCCTTGATGGTTAAACCCCCGCCTTCCTGAATTTTTCAAAGCTCCAGATCCCAATGTGTGGGCATCTAAGGGAATCAAATACCTTCCTCAAATCTGCTCAGAGGGTATCCTTCAAAATTTTGATTCTTCAAAACCGAGATATGCTCTCCCCAATTCTTAGCTGTTCCAGTACCTCCAGCTGCATAATGCTT
The DNA here is from genome assembly GCF_062004578.1 of Staurois parvus. NCBI lineage: Eukaryota > Metazoa > Chordata > Amphibia > Anura > Ranidae > Staurois > Staurois parvus. The sequence goes on along the minus strand of NW_028319494.1, from coordinate 28,488 downwards.
TTCGCTTGGAGTTTCGTAACCAACCAGTCCCACTTGCTGAATTTGGAATTGAATCCCTATTGAACGATAGCACTTTTTCAAAAACCTCTTTCCAATATTTACAAATTTCTTCAGCCTACTATACATGAAGGTCTTTACAAGCTGTTCTCCTGCTGGCGTGAGGAAGTACCTGAATAAGATTTTGAGGATATATGGGAATATACCATACAACAACTAGTCTCCACTTGAGACCACTTAATTCAATTTAAGATTCTACACAGAATTCATTTCACTCCCCAAAAATTGCATAGGATTTATCCTTCCCACTCTTCGAAGTGTTGGCATTGCCAGAAGGATCTGGCGACGTTCCTCCAGGTCTTCTGGGAATGCCCGGTGATCAAATCCTTCTGGATGGATGTTGCTCAGTGTATTCATTCTGTGACTACCATCTCTATACCATTATCTGTTGATGTCTGTATGTTTGGCTTAGTACATCTCCTGGTTGTGTCCAGGGCAATGAGAACCTTGCTGGGGCGTTTTTTCCTTTTTTATGCACAGAAAGTTATACTTCTCAAATGGAAATCCCCACATGCACCTACGTCCGATTTTGAGAAACATAGTTAAGAAAATGGTGCCTCTATATAAGTTTACATATGAGGTCAGAGGGTACTCCAAAAATTCTTTAAAATATGGAACATTTGGATAGAGTCCAGAGAAACCGTGGCATTTGTTGACTTATCCCAATAGTGAAGTGGACATTACATTTCCAATATGATCATCAATACCTATAGCTATAGCACCACGGATAGATGCATTTTGTTTTCCTTATGTTAGTGGTTGTAGCGGTGACAACTGGAGTGAATTGTTTCTATAGGAACTGGTTGCTGAGAGTTTAGGAGTTTTATTAGTTTTGTTTACTTGTGTTTTCTTAATCCTGGGTATGCCCAATAGGCTTTGTTTTGTAACCTATGCCTTTTTATGCAAATAAAGATAATTTTAAAAAAAAATTATATATATTTTCACAGATGGATTTGCTGACTTGTGATATCAGATGGCAACACCTGGTCCTCAGGCATGGCATTGAACCTGGCTAGATCATCAATGCTGCAGATAACTGCCCTGTCTCAGAATTGCCTGGCTTCTGGGATTAACAACTGTTTTCAAAGGTTCTTTTTAGCCACATGAGAGGTGTACTTTAAATTTCACCATCTGGGCTCCACCACTCCACATTGAGGTTTTGGCCATTCCCAGAGCCCTAGCAGGGTGTGAGAGAGCTCCCTCTAAAGCACCATGGCCAAGCCCTAACTTCACTTACCTGCAAGTAGGTGGACATTGCTGAAGAGTTTCTCCAACTTACGGAGCAGCACCGTCAAGAAACAGTCGGAGGGCAGAGAGGAGACATCAGATGAGCTCTGATCATACACCACCACCTGCTGGGCCTGGCACTCCAGCTCCACCTAAAACATACAAGAGTAACACTTTCATCTTCAACAATGGTCCACATATCCATCATCTGCAAAAAAAAGTGACGTCACTGAAGCATGGAGAACAATATGTATGTTCCCTGTTTCCCAGCTGGGGAGATTCACGTCAACTGTTCATGAGGGGAATCCTTGCCCCAATTTGTATATCTTTCCCTTGACTTCCTTGTGCCTTCAGAACAGAAAGTGAAGTGTAATCCCCACAAAGGGATCATAAACAGCAAAAAAATAAATCTCTTTATTATAGCTACAGATAAAGTAACTGCTAACTGCAGGCAAAACCATTAACTCTTCAACGTTTCAACTGCAGCTTCTTGGGGTGAAATCTCCCTGCAGCAGTTTGTGTCTCCCTTCCTTCTGCAGTAACGGGGTGTCACTCTCTCACACAGCTAAACTATGTAAACAGGAGGAACAGCATGACACCATACATTCATAATTTGACTGCAGTATATGGGTGGAACAGGGGTTCTAAACAAATACCAAAAGCCAGCAACTATTCACTACTGAAATTTTGGTTTTAGCCAAAGTTAGCTTTTAAAGTTGAACTCTGGGCACAAAACTTTAATGCAAATATATTCCTCAATAACCACAAAGGATATAAAGTTAGTTTGTGTGTACTAAATACTGTTGCAAACCCCGATGGGGGGCATTGACAAATCAGTCACCCTACACAAGGTGAGTGAGCAGCAGTGACCGGTCTTTATTACAGGTTTCACACTGGATTACTGAACAGATCTGAAGAAATATACAAAGCATACCAACCAAGAATACATATGCCGCTTGTATACAGTATAGCCAATATTTGCTTTTCCCCAACTTTAGTGCTCACAACATTACCAAACAAAGCAAATGTATACAAGTGTATCTAAATGATTTTGTAGGTTTTCCAGGTGTTCACCAGTGCGGAAGTCAAATCTTTTCAAGACCTTAAGAGGGAATATGATCTCCCTAACTTTATGTTTTTTCGCTGTCTCCAGCTCCGTCATGCTCTGCGGGCCCAGTTTGGTAACTCTGTTTTACAACTCAACTCTAATTGTCTTTTGGATATGATTATGGGCACGGAATCTAAGAAACTCCCGTTCACATTCTATAATGCTTTGCTCCTACCTTTTGTATCATTATTGGCTTATTGCCTTAAAACCCGCTGGGGGGGGGTGGACGTGGGGGAGCTGGATGATGAAATATGGGAGGTGTTGTCCTCGACTAAGATGGTTTCCCCGAGGTTGTCGGACTGTCTTACTCAGCTATATATTATACATAGAACCTACTGGACACCAATTTGATTGTCTAAATACAGGCCGCAACATAGCCCATTTTGCTCTAAATGTGGAGACCCTGATAGTACTTTTTTTCATTTAGTATATTCCTGTCCCCTCATACGGGGCTACTGGTTCCAGGTGGTCAGGTTCCTTCATGACAAGATGGGCTCTCCTCTTACCGTGTCCTAAACACTGTTTGCTCGGTCTTCTTCTTAGCCCAGAAACCGACAAATTTCAGACTTTTTTTTGCATGAGACGCTACTTGTGGCTAGGCTTCTGCTTGCCCGTATGTGGTTGCAGGCGCTGATGCCTACGTTTTCACAGGGGGTAGCTGCGGCAAATAGTACTTTACCATATAAGAAGGTCATTTATATGCATATAGGATGCCCTGCTAAGTATCACAAAGTTTGGGATAGATGGCTTGACTCTACATCTACTTGTGACGAGGATGAGGAGGAGGAATGATTACTCTTTGTAAATTTATTATGTTGGTTGTTCTTATGCTGGTCCTCCTTTCCTTGCCTGCAGAAAAGGCTCTATAATCTGTATAATGCATTACTCGTTTGCATATTTGTCCTATGATTTTTGTTGTTGAATGTGAGATGTGGCTGCATATCTGTTCCTCTCAATAAAAGTTTGCTTTATAAAAAAAAAAAAAAAAAAAAAAGTATCTAAATCCAAGAACTGAACCTTAATACATTGTAGTTTACCAGTACTTTGATGTAGTGGCTGTATTGATTTTCTTTTTTTCAGACTATGGACAATTTCTGTAAGTAAAGATCCTGCCAGAAATCCAGTGTGCATATCTCTTCCATTTAGCTGAACTGAAATCTCAAACAATGTTTCCCAGCTATTATCTGTGAAATACAGAACACCTCCTATGTGATGGAAATAAAGACAGTGGGAGGTATATTGTAGTCTTGCCCAAGGCTGACAATGCTGCTCTCCCACAGATACAGTACGGTCATTAAATGTGTTGTCACCCTAGGGCAGGAAGTGTCAGCAGGAACATCAAGAAAAGATAAAAGGTAAATAAAAATAAAACTACTGCAGCCACCACATCATATATTGCTACATTGCAGTATATGAGTATTACATTTTTGTTGTTGGGTTTGGATACACTTCACAGGTAAGTGTCTGTATTCTGGGAGCAATAAAAAAAAAAAGGTTTCCAGCTGTCACATTTTAGTTTGTTGACCTTCTCCTTGCAACCCCTCATATACAAGGTTGGTGGTGTACTTCATCCTCAACGCACTCAGGTAGCAGCACTTACCTTTTGCTTGGCGGAGTGATGGATCAGTTCAGCCACCTGCACCTTGTCCTGCTGCAGCCGCCTCTTCATCAGCTTGGAACAGTTAATGTTGATGGCGTCCAGGATATGGGAGGTGTTATATTCCACAAAAGGGCGACTGTCTATCAGAAGGACCTTCTCCGTTCCTCCTTCCATCCACGCCACCAGCTTGTCGGCACTCACCTGCCGACATCGGAGGCCCTCGGCAGCCATGGCGGCACCTCCGCCCTCAGGTGTGGGGAGGGTTAAGCAAGCGGGAAGTCTCAAGCCCGTGTCCAGCACATGCTGCGTTCTCTGGTGTCAGGGCATTCTGCAGGTTGGGCGATGCTGTTGGCACTGCAACGAGGAACCGGGAAGCCTTTCCACCAGATGAAGGGTTTAAAGAACTTCCCGAGCAGAAACTTTTCTCCGTTTGCGACTATGACATCATCAGAGCGTCGATCCTGGAGCTCGGGGTACTTCCTGGGACGCTGGGAGAATTCTGGGGGGGGGGGGAAATCACAGACAAGAAATCCGTCAATAAAACATTACAGGAACACACAGGCAATTAAAGCCGGGACAGAGAAAGAAAACACACAATGAGGTCATCAGTATTATGTTTAATCACAAGGAGGAAACCAGGAACAGAGGGCTGAGCTCACTGATTGTGTCTGTTTAACCCAGTCTGCTCCACGCAGGCAGGAGAGGGAAAAAGTCTCATGTGTGCTCCTCTCTGGTTTAGTTTCACTTTGTAAACTGGGCCTCAACTCCCTTGACTGTGGCTAAGCCCCACTAACTGTCATCGTTCTTGTCCTATTAGACTGCTTCAGTGGCCAATACAGGGACTCTCAATGAAAGAGTGACTGTCTATCAGAAGGACCTTCTCAGTTCCTCCTTCCATCCACGCCACCAGTTTGCAGAGCTTCAAGTAGACCCCTCAGGTCTTCTGGATCAAGGTGTCATTGCCCCATTACCTGTAATAGAACAGTTTTTAATAGTTTTACTGCAACCTGTTCACAATTCCCTAACCCAGTGTGCCCTATCTTGGATCTCCAAAGCACTGAAAGTGGTCTGTCATCTCCTCCCTTCACCAGGAATACCTAGCTTCTATGGACATCATGGACACATACCTAGCACAGTGACTAAATGGTTAGCTCTTCCGCCTGGCAGTACTAGGGTTGTTGGTTCGAATACCAGCCACGGCACCACCTGCCTGGAGTTTGCATGTCCTTCCTGTGCCTGTGTGGGTTTCCTCCGGATACTCTGGTTTCCTCCCACAATCCAAAGACATGCTGGTAGGTGGATTGGTTCCTATCTAAATTGACCCTAGTATGTGTATGTATGAATGTAAGTTAGAGATCTTAGATTGTACTCCCCTTGAGGGTTAGGGACTGATGTGAATGTACAATATATATGTGTAAAGTGCTGTGTAAATTGACGGCGCTATCTAAGTACCTGAAATAAATAAAATAAATGGACAGTTGTCAGGAATGGCTGTTAAATCAGGCACCAGTAACAATGTGAAACTAAATCAGAGAGGAGCACATAAGATGCTTTTCTAAACCTGTGGTTTCTGCTTTGCTCAGTACACCTGTATAAAGATTCAAATGGAGGACAGGTTCACTTTACCCCACCACAAAACTTAAGATCAAATCATGTATTTTACATTAATCCAATTAGATCCAAAGCAAGTTACCATATAACTGGACTATATAAAAAAGGGACTTTTACAGCTGCTTGGTATTCCGCATTAAAATGATAAATTGCGCTCCAATATATACACCTGGTTATCACGTTTAATCTTGTTTGTTTTCTTGTAGTGGGAATCTCCATGCACACTGGGCGCTTTAACCTCTTGGCGCTGGCCACACGTCTGGGCCTTGACGCCGAGCGGCCGCACATTTTGCGTGCAATTAAGAAAAACGTGTGCAGAGAGCACGCACCCTGCGCGCTCCCAGCACACATTTACGGTACTCACGGAAAGGTCCTGATCTCCTCTTACGATCGGGACCTTTCCCGATCATGTGGCCTCCGGGACAGCGAATCAAGGTGGTCACATGACCTTAAAACCCTGCCCCGCTTCTGAGGGAGCCGGGAGGCGCTGGGGCTAAGGCGTTAACACTGCTAACGTTAGTTGTGTAAAGTCACATTAAAAAAACTTAAATTTTTCAGCGTTTTTGTATTAGTGTTTAGCAGCGTTTTGCTGCATGTGTTTTTTATGGGGGTTTTTTTACAAAAAAAATCCAAAAATGCAGGTTTGCCGCGATTTACTGTGTTTTTCAGTGTTAGAGCGTTTTTACAGCTATAAAACTCCTCTAAAAACCCCCAATCCTGTTTTTTTTTTCCAGCCAAAAAATGCCCCTGCCAAAAAAACGTTGATTACAGTCTATGTATGCATGGACACATAGGATAACATGCTGGGGGGTTTACTGGCTGTAGAAAAAACAAACAAAAAAAAAAAAACACATCAAAAGCCAAAAACAGCCGCTGTAAAAACGTCCCATGTGCATGAGGACTAACCACTGTAAAAACCTGGCATGCCCCTAAACCAGGGGTGGGCAAACTTTTTGACTTGAGGGCCGCAATGGGTTCATATATTGGACCCGGGGGCCGGACCAAGAGTAGATTAATGATGTGTATGTGTCATCCATAGTAAGTATAGTAATATTCCCCCATAGTAAGCATAGTAATTAATCCCCCATATAGTAATTCATCCCCCATAGTAATTCATCCCCCATATAGTAATTCATCCCCCATATAGTAATTCATCCCCCATAGTAATTCATCCCCCATATAGTAATTCATCCCCCATAGTAATTCATCCCCCATAGTAATTCATCCCCCATAGTAATTCATCCCCCATAGTAATTCATCCCCCATATAGTAATTCATCCCCCATAGTAATTCATCCCCCATAGTAATTCATCCCCCATAGTAATTCATCCCCCATATAGTAATTCATCCCCCATATAGTAATTCATCCCCCATATAGTATTTCATCCCCCATATAGTAATTCATCCCCCCTACAGTAATTCATCCCCCCTATAGTAATTCATCCCCCCTATAGTAATTCATCCCCCATAGTAATTCATCCCCCCTATTAATTCATCCCCCCTATAGTAATTCATTCCCCATATTAATTCATCCCCCATATTAAGTCCCCCCTGTGTCAATTCACTTACCTTTGCTCCGCACGTTCCTCTCGCCGTGTTCCCGCGCCGTTCCGGTGTAGCATGAAAATCTGTCTCCTATGAGGATCTGTCCCCCTCGACGTATCTGCGCACGTGCCAGTTTCAGGCATTAGCAGCCGATCGGCGATCTCCGGCACATGCGCAGATACGTCGAGGGGGACAGATCCTCATAGGAGACAGATTTTCATGCTACACCGGTCTTCAGGGCGGACTGTGAGAGGAGCCTAGCTCCCCTCGCAATCGTCACGCTGCCCCGCCTACACACATCCTGACAGCCATCCTGACAGTATCACGCTCCGCGGGCCGGATTAAAAGGTCCGCCGGGCCGTATACGGCCCGCGGGCCGTAGTTTGCCCATTGCTGCCCTAAACTAATATGCTGGCAGAAAAGAAGCGCAGAAAATGACAAGACATCATGGGGTTGCATTTATAGTTATTATTATTATTATACAGGATTTATATAGCGCCAATAGTTTGCTCAGCGCTTTACAATATATAACGGGAGACAATACAGCAACAATACAGTTCAATACAAGAGGGATAGGAGGGCCCTGCTCCTTGGAGCTTACAATCTAGGAGGAGTTGTAGGTAGTTCCTGCTTTAAACGGATTATAAAAGGAAGGCTGAGGGCAATAGTTTACCAGTAGATGGAAATTCTAACCAGATTAAATTTAGCTGGCCCTGCGCGTGGTGGATCAAACATTTGTGTTTTGTTTTTGTTTGTTTTTTTAACATGAAAATACTTGTTTTTCCTTTTTTTCCTCCTTTCTAGCATCTCAGTGCTGATTATCTCCTGCAGCCTCTTTCCAACCATTACTGGCTACAGGAACTCCAGCGATGGCTGCATGGCATTTCTCAGGTTTCATGATGGGGACAAGAGTGGACCAGTTTAAATGACCACTTGTAGTTGCCTTCAGGAGCCTGTGTGTGAATATTGAAGGGACAATGGTAAATATTAAGCAAGATCTTTGATTGGGTTTACATCCAATTTAATTTTAGAGCAAATGTACCCAGCAGTATGAAGACACCCTGGAAAGTGTTTTGCGTAGAAACATTTGCAGCACTTCTGAGAAGGTATTTAGAAAAAAAAAAAAACTTCCCTCTGTCCAAAAAAACAACAATACAGCCCCTGAGTTCATCAATGACTCTTCACATATAAAAATTCCAGGATGAGCCAAGACCAAACCGCAGAGAGCAGACACGGCTTCTGCAAACAGATGAGGTCATTGCCTGCAGGGGACCAGGACACAGACACCGCATGCGCACACACAACCAGGAGAGATGGATTACACGCTGCTTTTAGAACTGTCAGATTGTTATGCACACCATAGAAGAAGAAACAAGGTGACAACCAGAAACAGCTGGCCCTTTAGGCTGGGTTCACTGTGGTAATGCCTGTATTGGTGTGCTGTGATACCATTCATTTTTAGGGTTACCAGACACATTACAAGCTGACGGTGCAATCTTTGTTCAGTTTACCAAAATGATGTAATTTGAAGACAAAAATGAATCTATTCATTTTGAATTTGATCTGCCGGCCCCAAAGTCTTCCAATCCAAGTATCCCTAGCACACTATATAGCAGATGACACCATTATTCACTATTGCAGATTTCAGTGTGCCCTGCCTGCTTATTGGACTACAAAAGAGCACAACTGCAGCTGAAGAACATCATTTCTTCTCGAAGATTCCTGAATGGATCACCCTGCAGCTAGAACATGTCATAGGAACAGAACTGCAATGCAATTGGCTCCGATTCGCAGCCTGATCTCAGCTGTTCGGTGTCCACTGAGAGAATTACATGAATGTCATGTAGTTGTACAATATAGTGATGGTGAACTTTTATTTCTGGAATCAATAAATGGACCAGAAGACAACATCTGCCATAAGATCTTGCTTAAATGAATCCCTAGCATGAAATGATTGAGTGGAAGACCACAACGTCTAATAGAAACCACTCATTGACCGCACTGGGGAACCTCTGATTGGCTGGGCTTTAGCCGATCATTACGCCTAGGCTCCTTGGTTTTCATTTCAGCCTCCCTGTTTGGTTCAACCATGTATGCTTGGTCAATCCAAGTGTATGTATTTAGGAAGTCATTTTTGACACATCAAGGTCTCAATTTTTAGTAACATCACTGGATAAAGTTCCTATTTGGTGATAACATTTGCAGGCAGCCTGGTTCATAAAAAGATCTTGACTTTTTTCTGTCTCAGCCGCCTCAGTCTGAAACAACATGAAATCTACGGTTTAATATTAACTGGGTGACATCAGCGATAAAGCCCTGGAAAGGAGGTGAGAGATGACAGCCTGTTTACACTCACACACGTTTCCTAGTGGATGTCCTCAAAGCTCTCTGCAATAGGACTCCTTCCATCTGAAGAAATACAGATAATACAGGCTGCAGTCCATGCGTCAGCAAGAAGCCACGTTTATATTCCAACCGTGCAGATTCCGATCTGCTTATTGCTTGAAAAAGGAGATCACAACACCAAATTGATGCTTCTCCTTTTATTGTGCCAGCCATGTACTGACCCAATAGGCAGTCCAGGACCCGGCACCATCCCAAAGTATGTGACAGATGAAAGCATACCAAGAAAATTCTTGATGATAAATTAAAAAAGAAAAGAAAAAAATCAATAAAAAAAAAAAAAAAAATCACACAAGCTTTAAAAAAAATGTATGCAATTTCCAAAATGGCTTCTCTAGTGATCCAATACATTAAAGGCTGCACTCTCAGTGAGTGAGCGTCACCAAGCTTTTTGGTGATTGGATAGGTTGTATTACCAGTGATGTCATCGGTCTATAGTGTATTGACCAGCTGCATTTTCATTGATGCTGTAGTCTCTAGTGAATTGATAGACTACATTCTTAGTGAGGTCACTGGTCTCTAGAAAATGGATAGGCTACATTCTTAGGGAGGTCAGTGGTCTCTAGAAAATGGATAGGCTACATTCTTAGGGAGGTCAGTGGTCTCTAGAAAATGGATATGCTACATTCTTAGTGAGGTCAGTGGTCTCTAAAAAATGGATATGCTACAGTCTTAGTGAGGTCAGTGGTCTCTAGAAAATGGATAGGCTACATTCTTAGTGAGGTCACTGGTCTCTAGAAAATGGATAGGCTACAGTCTTAGTGAGGTCCCTGGTCTCTAGTAAGGGGGACACTGTGTGTTTAGGGTTGATCACTCACATTTGACCACAGAATGAGATATTACATGCGTTTCGGTGTGATTAGCTGCAAGAGCTGGCAGCCTCCCATTGCTTTCAATGGGGCAGCCTCCTAGCAGCTAAACGCAGGAATCCCTCCTGGGGTTCTCGCATGTAATTGCTGTCAGAATGCATTCTCAATGTAAAAGTTTTACATAAAAAAAAAATAAAGACGGTCATGCTTTGAATATCTGACACCTACAGCGAATTCTTTTACAACACTCCCTTGCTCTAAACATGAGTAATAAGCCTTAGGCCTCATGCACACAGGGCGTATTTGCAATGGTGTAAACTAGGCGCACTGAAATGCATAAATTGTTCTTGCATCTACTTTCCTCCTGCATTTAAAAACGCATTCAACTACATATGGTAGGAGCCCTAAGACTCTTCTACTGCTTGTTAAAAATATGTGCCGGGCACACTATCGTAGGCCAGAAGCGTGCCGGGCACACTATCGTAGGATAGAAGCGTGCCGGGCACACTATCGTAGGATAGAAGCGTGCCGGGCACACTATTGTAGGATAGAAGCGTGCCGGGCACACTATTGTAGGATAGAAGCGTGCCGGGCACACTATCGTAGGATAGAAGCGTGCCGGGCACACTATTGTAGGATAGAAGCGTGCCGGGCACACTATTGTAGGATAGAAGTGTTTTTGAAGCTCCAGATTGTAGGAACAGAAAACAAAATGCTTTTATATGAGTTTTTGGGAGCAATTTGCAGGCAGAAAAAAAAATGCTGCTAACTGCTGCCAAGAGCCAGTTTCCAGTGTTTTATTTTCCTCACTGTAGTGGCAGCCGCCAGCGTGAACAGCTAGTTGTTAAGGAGCGGGCCAGCAAGCCGGTTGCCGCATCCCTAACAACAGATGACTCTTCACCTGTCAATGAGTTACCCGCTGACAGCTGAATGTAAACAAAAGAGTTGCTGACAATTAAAATTTGAGGGGAAACACACACACACACACACGTGTAGGGGTCCTCCGCAATACATACCAGGCCCCTCAGGTATGGTATGCATTTTAAGGGGACCCCACATCAGAATTTAAAAAAAAAAATTATTGGTGTGGGGGTCCCCTCAAAATCCATACCAGACCCTCATCCGAGCATGCAGAACGTGGCGGGGCACCCAATGATTTCACCGGATGACTTCACCCCTTTGTGACATCATTGATTGGGGTGCAAAGGGTTGATGACATCACAAGGGGGTGGTGGGGACCCCCACGCATTTTGTTTCTCTCAAATTGTAACTGCCAGCAATTCTTTTTTTTACATTCATCTGTCAGTGGGGAACCCTGCTGACAACTCATGAGTCGTTGTTAAGGATGCGGCAGGCAGCTTGCCACCTGCTCCTTAACAACCAGTTATACACTGCTAAATGGAGGTAAAACACTGGCACAAAAACAGAAAAACCTGGGGGAAAAATGCTCATATTAGCATATTTTTTCTGGCATTTTGTTAAAGAGATGTAAAAAGTAAAGCTTTGTCACATTTGTCCTGTCAAATATTCAGGTTCTCTTGACAAAGTGAAATGAATAATCAGAATACCATTCTAAAAACCATAAAGTAACACGAGTCACTAAGATCAAATTAATCATTACACCGGGTACATTTCAGAACTTTGCTGTAAACTTGAACTCTAGTAACCCATGCGGTGTCTTATATAAAGTTTGGTCAATTGCCACCTGAGCGGGCTGCAATAATGACTGCCCTTCCCAGCTGTAATCGGAGGCTGCGGGAGGTGAAGTCACTGGGATTTCTGGCCTGTAATAAAATGTATTGTCAGATAAGGTGAGCAGTGAGCTCATAGGGCGTGAATGCTGTTCTATCAGATGGGAGTGTTCCGGGTCCATACGAGGTGCAGTTAAAGTGACCTGACTGGTAACGGCACTGCTGGAACACATTTAACCCTTCCACAGAATAGCTTAGAGACCTGGAAACAACTTAATATTAAAACAGCAATTACCCACAATGCCAGTGGCGGCTGTCAGGATACCCTAACAGTGGCTGCATACGACTGATGCAGCCGCTGTTCTAATGACAATTTTCTACCCGGCTCCTTCAATATTTTAATTGAAGGATGTCAGGCTGGAGATGGCCACAGAGCGAATTTCTCACAGTGTATCGCTTTAGTAATGTGTCAGTGTAACACCTCTAGGAATTTAATATCTCTCACACAGATCACAATGACAATGAGTTCTTCAGCTTTTCTCTCCAGAAGAAGAACAGCACCATCTATGTTCAGGCATCATCCAGGGTCACCATCTACTTCCTGGACTGAAATACCAACTCGGAGATGACATAATTATGTAAACCTTATGGCCTGTTCAGTTCTTGGTTGTGCTCACAAATGTCTGACACAGATCAGTCCCTGCTGCAGCCTCTGGCGTTTTGACTTGCTACAAAGCCACAATGCTGCAGGCTGATCACTGGGGAATAAGGGATTGAGGAAATGCTTCCTCCTGCCTGCAGTTAGCCCTGGTTCACATATATGCGGCCGTGCGGTCCGCGTTTTGCACAGGCACGAGAGCTCATTCATTTCAATGGACTTCCGTGCCCCATGACGCGCAGAGAAGAAGTCCCTGTACTACTTCTGAAAACGCAACCCGCACAGGAACCTCGGTTCCCAGTACAGTTGCGTTTTCCCGTGCGGGCGGTGTGCCATTAGGATGAATGGCACCCACCTGTGGGTCTGCATTGCTCTGTGCGTGTCGTGCAGCTGCACAGATTTTTGTGCGGATCCACAGCGGCACCACCCGCACAGATGTGAACCTAGGGTAAGCCTATACCATCATCTCAAGGCAGGCAAGAGCAGCTTTTTAACTATGCCATTTTTTCCCTAAAAGAAAAAAAAATATAATAATAATAAAAAAAAATTATTATATATATATATATATATATATATATATATATATATATATATATATATATATATATATATAGTAAAACTGTGACATGACAAGAATGTATTCATGCAGAAGGAGTAAGATACTGAAGGTCCATTTTAAGTATTCATAAGCCATTCCATATATGAAAGTACCTCTAAGCCTGTCAGGCTAGCTTCACATCTATGCAGATTTCACACCCATTTTTGATGCATTCTTTTTTTGCATTTTGGTGTCCTTAACAACCAGTAAAAATGGTTGTTAAGGAGCAGGCAGCTGCTGCATCCTTAACAATCAATGAGTCATCAGCTGTCAGTGCCAATGGGCGGAGCCACCCTGTTTTTTTCCCCGATTCTTAATTTTAATTTTTTTTAAATTGCCGGCAATAGGTTTGTTTATATGACGACTCCTCGGTTATTAAGGATGCCGGCAGCCACCCGATTCTTCACAGCCAGCTTAATATCACACAAAATGCATTAAAAAAAACACAATACTCATGTTTTTTGGTGCAGTTCCATTGAATTCTATCACACGAGAAACACAATCTGCTGCGAAAAAAAAGTCCCTGACCTTTTCAAATATCCACTCAAAATGCACAGATGTGAACTAGATGCATAGGAAATCATGTTAAATGAACTGTAGGGAGATGCTGCAAACTGGAGAAAGCACTGAAATCTACATAAGTGTGAACCTAGGATCAGGGACCAGTAACGCAAAGAGCCCAACGGCCCTCCTACAAGCATGCAACTTCCAATGCCTCCTCAAGGAGCCCCTTCAAGCCAGAGAACTCCGATATACAAATATTGACTCTAGGGAACAAAGTCATGGACTGTAAGTCCTGCTCTGTCACCTGTCAAATGTGGTAATCCAAAAGGAACAGACAAGAGATATTTGATTTTGCAGCTGATCGTCCAGCTGGACTCATAAGAATCCAACAATCTGGGTCCAACGAGTCCAAAGAGATGGTGTCAACATAAAGGCAGGAGAGGGTTAATGGTGCACAGCAGCAGCTGACTCATCCTGGCTTGATTTCAGCCACAGTATGAAGATGAGTGAATCCAGTACAGCATTCACATGAGCAGAAAACAGATGATCAATAACTTCCAGGGACCAGAAAATAAGGCCTTCTAATGAACAGCAGGGGTTTATGTACATTGTGTCATGCCGTGCAGCATCAGCATGGAAAAATAAACACAGCTGCTCTCCTCACATGGAGTACCATCCCTGTGTGCAGGTATTAGATGCAGTGGACCTATAGATTTTAATAGAAAGATAGGAAAGGAAGTCAGCTGTATAAAAAAATACCCCCTTCCCCACAATACTGCCTGCAATTTAAACTCCAACTCCAATAAAGCTTTTGCATTTACTTCTAGAGAGAACAGGAAAGGAGTAGAACCTCTGTCAGGTGTTCACTATTATATGTGTCCCTGCTGGGGAAATGTCCTACTTGTTTACAAAGTGTCTATTTACCTATAAAAAGGATAGCCTTACATTTAGTGAAGTTGTCCATTACTTGCTCCCCCCCACCATACATTTAGCAACAGACCTATATATAGCGGATAAAATAAGTATTGAACACGTCACCATTTTTCTCAGTAAATATATTTCTAAAGGTGCGATTGACATGAAATAGACATGTCAGTAGCAATCCATGCATGCAAAGAAAGCAGAACAAATAAGTTCAGACGTTTTGTGCAATAAAATGGAATGACACAGGGAAAAAGTATTGAACACGCTAACTGAAATTTATTTAATACTTTGTACAAAGTCCTTTGTTGGTAATGACAGTTTCAAGACACCTCCTGTATAGGGAAACTAGTTGCATGCATTACTCAGGTGTGATTTTAGCCATTCTTCCAATCTTGAAAGTTCTATGGGCTTCTTCTATGAACTCTGAACTTTAGTTCTTTCCATAGATTTTCTATTGGATTCAAGTCAGGGGATTGGCTGGGCCATTTTAGCAGTTTTAATTTCTGTGAAACCAGTTGAGAGTTTCCTTGGCTTTGTGTTTGGGTTCATTGTCTTGCTGAAATGTCCACCCTCGTTTCATCTTCATCATCCTGGTAGATGGCAACAGATTTTTATCAAGAATGTCTTGTTATTTGTTTATCCCATTCATCCTTCTTTCAATGACATGAAGTTTGCCAGTACCGTATGCTGAAAAACAGCCCCACACCATGATGTTCCCACCTCCAAACTTCACTGTTGGGATGGTGTTTTTGGGGTGATGTGCAGTGCCATTTGACCTCCCAACATGGTGTGTATTACAGCATCTGAAGAGTTCAATGTTGGTCACATCTGACCAGACTATATTCTCCCACTATTTCACAGGCTTGTCTAAATGTTGTGCAGCAAACTTTAAACCAGCTTCATATGCTTTTTCTTCAGCAATGGAATCTTTCAAGGTGAGAGTGCATATGGGCCATAGCGTGAGTGCATTAATTATGGTTTTCTTTGAAACAATTGTACCTGCTAATTCCAGGTCTTTCTGAAACTCTCCACAAGTGGTCTTTGGCTCATGGTCAACTCTTCTAATTCTTTTCACTCCTCTGTCAGAAATCTTGCGAGGAGCACCTAGGTTGTGGCGAGTGTATGGTAAAATGATGTTCTTTCACCTTCTAGATTATGACCCCAACAGTGCTCACTGGAACATTCAGAAGTTTACAAATCCTTCTGCCATCAGCACGTTTTGCAGCAATAAGGTTGCAAAGGTCTTGAGAGAGCTCTTTGCTTTTACCCATCATGAGGAGATGTTTCTTGCATGACACCTTGGTAATGAGACACCTTTTTAGAAGTCATCAGTTGAGACTGAACCAACTGATATTAATTAGCACTGACAAGGGACAGGATTGCTTTTTAATTACTGATAGATTTCAGTTTGTGTCTTTGCTTTCTATGCCTTTTTGCGCCTGTCTTTCTTCATGTGTTCAATACTTTTTCCTTGTGTCTCTCCATTTTATTACACATAACTTAATTTCTGAACTTATTTGTTTCTTTGTATGTATAGATTGCATAGGTTGTAACCGACAAGTAGTGAAAATTTCACTCCTATGGCTGGAACTGTACTCTTCTGGATGGCTGAGGACTAAACGGGCAAGACGTGGATGCGTTCAGGTCTTTTTATTACAAAGGTTGTGTATTTGCCTTCAACTCCTGGCTGTCAAAATGACAGGTGGGAGTTGCTGTGTAAATACAGCAGCTGTAGAATGTGTTGCTGTCAATCAATGGACTGTCTGATACTGCTTATAAACATTGTCCAGGAGATAGCAAGACACAAAATAACATTTTCACTCATCAAAAGGATGAGCTTCACTCTGAATATGATATCATTGAAAGCAACCTGACAAAAAAAAAAAAGTTTTTTTTTAAACAAATTTTTTTCTATTTAATCCCTCATTAACCACTAGTTATCCTAAAACAGTCCTAATTAACTCCTTCACCCCCTTAACTGTTACATTATTGCTTTTTTAACCATTAATATTTTTCCACTTATCCCTTTTGTTTGTTGATATGTTGTTCATTGTTTTATTTATTTTGTAGTATTGCTAAACAATAAGTGCAAAATTGCCTCTATGGGGATCAGGAAGGAATCTGGATCAGCTGTGGGTATAGGATTATAACTTTTTTTTTTTTTTTTTTTTTTTTTTTTAATGGTTGAACTGGATGGACTTTTGTCTTTTTTCAGCCAGACTAACTATGCAACTATGTAAAATTGAAATAAACCCCTTTTTTCATTTGTAAATGACTACAGTGTCTTGTACCAGAGTCATAATTAGTGTCATTTTAAACAGGGAATAAAGCAGAATAAAATGAATATTTCTTATCTACAATGGGGTTTTTTTTTACCCAACATTGATCAAAATTATCAAAAATTGTGTGCTTTAGTTTTGTTACTTTTGTCTACATATTGAATAAAACAACTAATTTTTGTAATACACCACCAGAAAAAAATTTTGTTTGTCCTAAAAAAATAATGCACGCGTTACGCTAACTATACACTTATAGATTTCTTTTGTTTAGCCTACAGAAATGAGAAATCCAGCAGATTTCTCCAGTAGCTGTCAGTGTACCTGAACAGTGCCTGCTTTCGATTTTATTGCACAGCTCCCTCAGCAAAAGTTAAAGTAGAACTAATGCAGGCCATACATGAGTCGAATTCTGAACGAAATTTTCTTTAGAAAATCTGAAATGTCATACATTTTGTAATCCGATGGTGCCACCATTGATTTTGAAATTTGACCAACCATGTCTTTAAATTTCACCTTATATATTTCTACAGAAAAGATTTTTCGTGGCTGAGAATTTTCTTTTCAGGTCACAGCTCATGCTCATTTTTTTCAATTCAATTTCTCCCAAAATTCTCCCATCATTGATTAGAAATTCATTAGTTTTTCACAAAATTTCCAACATGCCCGATCACTCAAATTTGATGGTCACTCGAAAATCGACCTTTGCAGTGGCCCACTAATTGTGCAAAATTTGAACAACAATTCTTGGAAAAGATTTTCGAAAGAATTCGACCCATGTATGGCCAGCTTAAAGGCAAAACTTTCTTTGTTTTGGACAGAGTGGAGAGGAATTAGAACATCTGTAAATTTTTATTGCTGTCTGTACCCCGTTCACATATATGCGACCATGCGGACCGCATTTTGTGTGGGCATGAGAGCCCATTCATTTGCCCCGTGACACGCAGAGAAGAAGTCTCTGCACTTCTTCTGAAAATTCAGCTCACATGGGAACCTCGCTTCCCAGTACGGTTGCATTTTCCAGTGCGGACGGCGTGCCATTAGAACGGCATTTTCGTGCGGATCTGCAGCCGCACCACCCACACAGATGTAAACCTAGCCTTAGGGAGATTCACCCTCTCCATTTGTCCTGTTCACCATTATCATTGAAAGTGAAAGTAAAAGAAAAGCAATCCCTAAAAAAGCGATAGGAGGAAAATCTTCCAATGGGAACACTAGTTCTGGTGACCAAGGAATTCCCTTAATTTTCAAGGATTTCCTCTCACTTCCGGTTTGGCTATGTGAAAGGAAGTGAAGGGAAATCTCCGCAGTGGGACACATATGGTGAAAAAAATACAATTGACTATTGTTGAGCCAGGTGGTGCCAAACTTGGAGCCATGTATGGCAGCCTTTAACCTGATATCTGAACACCCTGGTCATATCACGTGCGACTTGGCATGCGATTTGCATGCCATGCGACTTGAAAATCGTATGCCAAGTCGCACCCTATTGTCCGCAATTACAGCGGTCAAATCAGTGCGGTTCTGACTTGGTCAGAGCCACACCAATTTCTAAAGCAGTACATGCACTACTTTTGGTGCGATTTGCATAGACATCTGTGTCAGATGTCTTACAAATCACACCTGAAATCAGCATGTCCCCCAACTTTGAAATCGTTCGACTTCACTGTAAGTTGCACAATTTCAAAGTCGGGCTTGAAGTGACCGGGGGGGTAAATAATGAAGTTATTGTCGAATCAACAAGCCCGCAGCAGAAATGCAAGGTCCCATGCACCCTGGGAGCTTTCCCAGCTCTTCAGGAAATAGAACCATCAAAACCGTGCCTAAAGTCATGTTTTTGCAGACACACTTAGGCGCATGAAGTGCTTGAGTGTTCATTCATTTCATTGGCCAGAATATTAATTTATTCTGGCCATTGAAATGAAGGAACGCTCAAGTACTTGACGCACCTAGCGTTAAAGTGTGTTAGGACTCACCAGGACTCAATGTGTACATGCATGTAGGAGAGTCAGACATTTTTTTTAGTGGCAAAACACT
The DNA here is from genome assembly GCF_062004578.1 of Staurois parvus. Classification (NCBI taxonomy): domain Eukaryota; kingdom Metazoa; phylum Chordata; class Amphibia; order Anura; family Ranidae; genus Staurois; species Staurois parvus. Next base: position 9,440 of record NW_028319494.1, on the reverse strand, counting down.
TCCTTCTGAATGTGCTGGCTCTGGGGGGGGGGGGGTCTGCCTCTAAATGCCTATGTATGCATGGACACACAGGCAAACATGAAGGGGCGTTTAGAACAAGAAGAAAAAAAATAAAAAATAAAACAAAAAACACCCTTAAAAGTGGTATTTTTGACATCCAGTGTGCATGAGGCCTCACAATGGTTCTGTTCCTATGGGGGGTATACAGTTGAGACAGCTGAACAGGTTAATGGCTTCTCTGCTGGGAACATTTATTATTTGCCTTAGAGTTCGATGTGTTTAAAATTCGGATCACAAGTTGATCGCAGTCCGAACACTGATCTTCATATTAGATGATTCTGTTATTCTCAGAATGGATTATACGCAGAAGTATCAGAAAACAAAAGGCTAATCTATGATTATCCGGATAATAATGGAGACATTACATGAAATTAGGAGCCAGTACGAGGGATGAAGAGCCAGCAATGAAACTGGAATATATGAATCACACAAACATAACCCGAGACTTCCCAGCTGCCGTATTCAGAGCTTCTTGTGTCTATAAAAGCTGCCGATTCAGCCAAATTAACCGCTTTCCCGCTGCCCTAAAGCAGAAATACTGCTACAGGGGTACGCAAAATCACACACACACACACACACACACACACACACACACACATACATACACTTGATTTTGCATTTCCGGGTAGGGGGTGCGCACGGATCCACTGGCGGCCTCACCTTATGGATCACCAGGTCCCCGCCGGCACCCGGCGATCGCTGTGTATCACCGACAGGGGAGAAACTTGTATGTAAATAATACAGATCTCTCCCTTGTCAGCTCCTGCACACTGCTTTGTATGGCTCTGCATAGCAGAGCCATACAAAGCAGTGTGCTTATAGTGTAAATCACACACACAGCAAAACAGCAGTTAACCCTTTGATTGCCCCAGATGTTAACCCCTTCCTGCCCAGTGTCATTAGTACAGTGTCAGTGCTTTTTTTTTAGCACTGATCACTGTATTGGTGTCACTGGGGATGTCAGTGACAGTCAGTTCCCGCCAGTGTCAGAATGCCCGCCGCAGTCCCACTTAAAGTCGCTGATCGCCACAATTACTACTATACAAAAAAAAATTCCAGTACCATCAATTGTAGATGCTATAACTTTCACGTAAACCAATTAATTTACACGTATTTGGATTTTTTTTTTTTTTTAGCAAAGACATGTCGTAGAATACATTTTGGCCTATATTTATGATGAAATTAGATTTTTTTTAATGGACATGTTTAATAGCAAAAAGTAAAAAATATAGTTTTTTTCTAGAAATTGTCAGGCTTTTTTTTTTTATAGCGCAAAAACTAAAAAAACCACAGAGGCGATCAAATACCACCGAAAGAAAGCTCTATTTGAGGGGGGGAAAAAAAAGGACATAAATTTCATTTGGGTGCAGCGTTGCATGACCGTGCAATTGTCAGTTAAAGTAAAGCAGTGTCATTTCGCAAAAAATGGCCTGGTCAGGAAGGGTGGTAAATCCTCTGGAGGGCAAGTGGTTAAGAGGAGACAAAATAGGTGGCCAGAGATTGCTGGTTAGGTTCCTTCAATGGCAGATACAACCTCTGACTACTAAAATTCTTAAAAATTTGAGTTTAAGTTGAAAGAACAAAAAAATAAATAAATAAATTTAATCCACTTATACTTTTTCCTTCCTTGGGTCCTCCCTCTCCCTCATCAACATGCTAATTACTTTTTTTTGTTTTTATATAAAATATTGAAATTTTCATTACATTACATTTGAGACCCAGAGATGTCATCAATGGCTCTTGAGAGGAGTTAAGGAGCAAATATCAAAATGCCTTAATGGATGGATGTTATTCTGGAGGAGTGGGCATTCCAGCATCATCCAGCCCTTTCCTCTCCAAACTGACTGGCCCACCCCTTTTATTTACTGGAATTCACGTCC